>NW_027397074.1:56155538-56378038 GCF_003265705.2 Callorhinus ursinus
CCTTTTGAGAATGGAAGATTATTAGTTCTGGAAGTGTGATATCCTTATTTGACTCTGCAGTTATAAACGTGTATATAATACAAAAGTGAAGTATGTTTAATGTGAATTTTAATGTGTTGTAATAAGCGTGCTCTGTAGACCACAAGTACAAAGAATATTGGTATTTTCTAATTGATGTTATTTATATATATGATCATATATGTTTAATGGAAATTGGTTATTTTGAAATACAGTTAGAGAAAGTAAATATTTTTGGTGTATATTTACGCATTAACTAAATTTTGAGTAAGTTTGGCTTGCATTGGTTCTGAAAGGAAAGACTACTGGATTAGGACAGTTCAACTGAGCTCAAGTCCCATCTGTGCCACTTACACTCTCTGAGATCTTAGATAAATTACTTCTGTGAATCTCTCCTGTAAACTATGGAGGGGTGGGGCAAGCCAGTGACAAAAGAAGTCTTCAGAAGATCCTGGTCATTCATTGATAGCTCATTTTATGTCAGGCATCATGCTTGACCCAAAGTTTATGTCAGTAAGTTCTCTTTCCTAAAATAACTCAGGTGTGTCTATTCCATTTTCTGAAATTTACTGCTAATCAAAGTAGAATTTGGAATATAATTTTGTACTTTTTCTAACTCTAAACAACACCTTGGGTGACCCCAGATTTTTTGGGCATACAGGTTTTGATTTTACTTTCCATGAAATGCAGAGGATTACTTCAGCAGTCTTTATAGAGGGATTTATTTTATCATTTAAAATATGTTGTCATAGGACAGGATTTTCGCCAAAAACTTGTAATTTTGTCTTGAGTTCTAAATTTTAATGTTGATTTAGAACTTCAGAGTGGGTATTTAAAGCCAAATATTTTATTTGACTACCTTAGTATGGTTTGTCTAAATGTGTTTTCTACAGAATAAGTCAAATCATGACTTGGTAGTTCTCCATGACACATATTTTTGACAGGCTTTTTTAGAACTTGAAAATAATGGTAGTGAAAATTATTAAAAATTATTTCTAAGAAAGACACAGATGAATAAGACATAGTCTCTGTTTTCAGTAGTTTTTAATTACGTGTGAGAAATTGGATATATGGATAGATGGTAGATTAAGTGAAGAGTTTTCAACAGGAGCTGGTGAGAAAATGCTATGTGGGTTGATTATTTCTGGCTAAGAAAGTAAGGGAGTACTTCATGGAGGTGATGGTAATTGAATTGAGGCTTGAAAGGTATAGCACAATTTGAACAAATAGAATTTGAGAAAGACAGTCTAGATGGAGCAAATTGAGACTTTAAAGGCTGGTAAAGGCAAGCATGAAATGTTTGGTTCTGTTCTGGAATGTAAGGGAGACGAAGAAGAGTAATATATGGGAGAGGCAGATTAGATGCTATGATGAAGGGCCTTAGATTTAAGGCTAAGAAGTTTGGGTTTATTTGGTAGATATTGAGGAACCCCTCCTGTTAAATGACACTAATTGATACACTAGTAAGAAAAGGTGCCAGGGAAATATTTGCATGATTTGAAGTGAAATTTATTGAATCTAGGTGTTGGTGTGTTTTAGTCCACCCCCCTATGTCAGTCTAAAAGATTATAAAAACATGTATTTGGAAAACCTTGTCAGATATGGTGTATTCTGCAAATATTAATGGTTGGAGAAGTGTTTGAAGATATTTGGTGGATATGAGGGTTATGAATTTGAAATTGTCATTGGAGAAAGAGGAAGAGGACTATCATTGTAGAGGTGGAAGAGACATTGTTTTTAGAATGCTTTATAGAGACATCTTTTGGTATATATTTAAGAAAACTTGAGTACTCTTGAGTAAAGAGAAGGTTTGAGATAACAATTCTGAAGATATATAGGCCATTATTAATTTGAAGAAGGGTCAGAACCAGAATATTCAAGTGAAGATGTTTAAGAGGCAGCAGAGGATAAAGCGCTGAGTCAAAGAGAGAATGGAAAATTGCACTCACAGGCTGTTTCAGGTAATGAAATTAAATAGCAAGCATTTTTTAACATGTAAATGGATTATATACCAGAGGATTTTTTACTGGTGGGTCACAACACAGACCATACTTTCTTTAAGAAACCATGTTATACATGGCTTTTAGGTCATAGACTAGCTCTTCAATTTGACCGTGATGTCAAAAAGGGGTGGTCCATCACCCTTATAGAGCTTGCAAATATTATTTGTTAATATTTATCATTTTTTAAAAAATATGAACTTGTTAAATCTTAAAAATTAAACCTTTCTCTCTATATCTCTGTCTCTCTCTCTCTCACATACACACATGCTTTTCCAGCCTCTCTTGAAAATTCACATTTGCTAAGACTAAGCCTGCATTCCTACACAACAAATGAAGTGGCAAATGCAGTCATCTGACGGGGGTTAAAAACCACCTCTTTAGAGACTTTACCACAGAACCCTCCAACTTTGTTTTATCTTGCACCTGGCTGCTTTTTAGTTTTGTTTTTGGATATTTTATGAAAACATATATTTGGAAAATTTTGTCAAGTTGGGTGTATTCTGCAAAGATTAATGGTAAGAGAGTTGTTTGAAGATATTTGTTGGATGCAAGGGTGATGGATATGAAATTGTCACTGGAGAATTGGGAAAAGGATTCCACCTCATTGTAGAGGTGGAAGAGATGTTATAGAATCATTGGTACACATTTAAGAGAACTTGATTGCTCTTTTGTGAGTGATAATTTTTGATCCTCATGATGTATTTGTCTACCATATTATTCTTTCTAGTAATATATTCATCTTGAAACCTAACCACTGCATGCAATAATCTTTAGAAATGAGACATGCTTGGGTTACAAATGAGATAGCAGGAATAGATTCCCTATCATTCTGGTAGGCTTGGTTATCCCCCCTTGCCTTCTGTTGCCTGTAAATCCTCTGCAGGACTTCATTCTTCATTCCCTCCTTAACTGTTGGTTGTTTCCTTGGGCTAGAAAGAATATTATCAGATTTACATTTCAGAAACCAAACAAAAAAGTAAAAAACTTAGATTGTATTGTGGAGTGTGGGTTAGAGGGAATTAAGACTGGGGGAAGGAGATTGTATATTCAGTAGGAACTTTAAATCTGAGGATCACGAGACAGGTGTGGACTGGATATATACATTTGGGAATCATTAGGAACAAGTAGAGGTTAATGCTGGAAGTATGCCTGTTAAGAACAGAAGAGGAGGGGTGCCTGAGTGGCTCAGTCAGTTAAGCATCTGCCTTCGGCTCAGGTCGTGATCTCAGGGTCCTGGGATTGAGTCCCACATCAGGCTACTTGCTCAGTGGGGAGTCTGCTTCTTCTTCTCCCTCTGTCCTTCCCCCAACTCTTGTTCTCTCTCTCAAATAAACAAATAAAATCTTAAAAAAAAAAAAAACAGAAGAGGAGTAGAATGAAGTCATGGGAAAAGTAACATTGAGGAGGTAGCTCTAAGAATAGGAATTAGCAGACACTGAAAAAAGGTCTGAGGGGTAGGAGAGGAATCCAGAAAGAGGGGTGTCATGTAAGCCAAAGGGAGAATTTTAAGAAGGAAGGAGTGAAAAATAAGCTGAGTGAATGAGAGAAGTTCAGCAAACCAAGAATTAAGAATTCACATTTGGATTTGTCAGCTAGGAGGTGATTCCTATGCTGATTATAAAATGTTTAACTTCTAGGGCATAAGGATTTAGTAAACCTTTGACCATCTGTGTGAATTTGTTAGTGTGAAAAGAATGGAATCTTGTTTATTCTAATCCCAACCAAATATTTTTGTCACATAATAGCATCATGGAAAAAAAGAAAAACAAAAATTTGTTGATAAAAGGAAATAATCAAATGATGAATGAATAATAAATTAATGATACTTTTAGTGAATATATAAAGTTATCATCTAAACTGGGATGCTTTTAAGAAGGAAAGGTATAACTATGAATAATTATAATAAGTATAAATCTCATCTATCCCAGGTAATCAAGGAGGAATGCTCACCTTGGTTATAGTTCAGGTTTATTGAGTGCTAGCTATGTGCCAGACACTGAGATGAGTTCTTTACCAGTTCATATGATTTAATGACTAAGATTTTGGTTGCCAACATTAATAATTCTGTCTTTGTATATTCTGCATTTACTGACAAAAATGCTATATATAATTTTGATGTCTTTATAGAACTTAACTCTTTATTTAAAAAAGAAACACAAAAATTGGTAAATACAGTATACCAAATTACATCCTAGGGAATGGAGAAATGAAGATGATTAATACATGGTTCTCATTGCTAATGATCTACCAGTGTAATTGAGAGAATCTGAGAACAAAATTTCAGTATACTGTGGTAAAGTGTCATGATGGTAGTGTAGTTTGTGAAGGCCACAACTTGTATTTTATACATTATGTCCTGTCTTTTTTAAAGTTAAATTTATAGTATATTTGAACTTTGTAAGGTAGAGTTTGCTTTTTGTTAAAAAAGAAATTCACCAATGGAAAAGACAAGGTATAGCTAATTGTATGTTTAAGTGGGGTTTTCTCTACCATGGAAACTATGTTCTGTGTATGTGCACACTGTGTGTGTGTGTGTGTGTGTGTGTGTGTGTGTGTGAGAGAGAGAGAGAGAGAGGGAGGGAGGGAGGGAGGGAGATCAGTTCTATATCACAAAGGGATACATTTCCATATCTATAATGTAATTTTAGCCACACTCAAGCTATATTCTGTGAAGGGTCTGGCATATTTCTCTGACACATCTGGTAGATATGTGTGGCATTAATTAGCATAGGTATTGCTATAAATGACATGTCAGTCCAGGACAACAAAAAGTATTTGTTGCTGATGTCAATCATTCATCCTTTGTCAGTTCAAAAGGCTTCCCTAAAGGAATGCACATTGATCTTCACTGATCCAAAATACAGCAAAATCATTTCTGTGTTCTAGAAACAAAAGTGGAACTACCTATGTTTGAAAAACCATATGGAGATAATCATACAGAAAGTGCACGTTTATAAATTTGAGTAGTAAGCCTGTTAAATTAGACCAAGATTAATTGAATCTTTTGAAAAGAAAACAGCAGTTTTCTGTAATCCTAATCTAGTCTTGACTGTTTTCTTCCTTGGAGCTTTAATTTTTGGTAGCCTAATTTGTGTTTTTGTTTCACCTTGAAATAATTTTGAGATATGCCAAGTAAATGATTGCAAGTATCCCTTACAATGGTTAAAAACAAAGGTGATCAACACACGTATCAATCCATGACTATATTGATGGCTTAAAGAGGTACTCTTCTGCCTACATATATCTGTTTTTTTTATTTGGCTATTCTGATAGAGATATCGATTGACTTTGTTTACTATAATCCCATCACATTTATCTTTTTGTAATAATAATCACAAGTGTAATACTCTTATATTTCTAAGCAAAAACTGGCTTTAAAAAAGGACATATTTCCCCCCAAAACATATATATTTTATTTCCAATTTTTCTCCAAAATCTCCCCCTACATTCTAATTTATTATTTAATGGAAAGCAATATGAATGACTTTAAGATAAGGCAAGAGAGTGTGGTCTAGTGTATAGTACAGTTGAAGACATTTATCTTAATATTTCATTTTAATGAGGCAGAAAATATCCATTATTAGAAAACCGTAATTTGATAAAATTTGTAGAATACAATTAATTCTCTTAAAATTATGAATGTTCATACCACCAAAGGGCAGATAACCACATGTCACATTTCTGTGTCCTTGTAAAGGTAGTGTATGTTACATTTTTACGTCTTACAGATTTGCTAGAGAATTAACATGAAATGGGATTTAGGATGTACCCATGTTATATCCTTTAATTTGATCAACATGCTTTGTTTAAATAGCAGTTCCTAACCTTTGTACCATCTTTAAAATTTTTACTCCAGGTCTCTTGCCCTGCCTACAGATCCTCTGCTATCTGTTTCTAGTCTGTCTCATGCTTTTGAAATCATCTTTTTTTATTATTCCATTAAAATTTTTAAAAATGGATTTTCCTTTACACTTTTCTAATCATCCTGTAATTCTTTAGCTCTAAGACATTAAAATGAATGAGTAAAAATATTTGATACCTAATCGTCTCTGCCAGTCCATTCAAACTCATGGATTTGCAAAATTATGTTAAAGTCTTTTAAAAATACATTTGAGTAGGCTTTTGTAGTCATTTGGTTTTTGAATATTAATTTTCTCTTGCTATGCTGCTTAGCCATAAAAATGAAAAAGAAGATAGATGTGGGTTTCTTTTAGTGGTGTTAATTTAAAGTACTTGATTTATTTATTATAATATTCAACAATGGCAATTCCTATTTTCTCTGTTCACATCAGATCCAACAGAAAATAATGAGAAGCCCCCACCCACCAGCACAGTAAGAAAAAGTTTGATGCATTTTGTAATAATTGATTAAAAGTATAATTTCCCCCTAGATCAAACAAATAATAGAAGTCTGTTGAAGCTTTGTCCTGACCTATTCTGGAAGTAGAAGAATACCCTGGAGAAAGGAGCATTGTAAGCACAAAGAATAAGACTCCTCAATCCTGGGAGAGAGAATTAAAGTCTAACCCTCCAAATGTAAGTCATCTGTACTCTATTTTCCATCCCTCAGTTTTTGTGGCTGTTCAGGTATTAGTAAAAAAATATGTGATAAAAATATTTGGATTTTTTTTCTGTACAAAATATACAGATGTTTTGGTTGGTAACTTTAAATTCCTATTTGTGTTAACATTTTCTAAATAGTAACATAAGGTAATGCTTTGCAATAATAATATTTAATGCAAAATGGATTATTTTTAATTTTATCTTCTGGAAGAGAACTGTTACGAATTTTGAGAGTATTCTGGTGAAAAGAAGGTAACTTGCTTTGATTTAATATCTGCAGTTGTGCCATCATAGTCCCTTTTTGCTCTAAACTTTAGTTCTTTCTTTTTCTTTTATATTTCTTTATAGCTGAGAATAAGACTATCTTAATAAATCTATTTGAATCCACCTTCCCATAAAGAGAGACATTAAGTCCTTTTTTTTTCATTTTGCATAGTGAAACTGAATTGGAATGAATTTGTATCCATAATCCACTATAAAAATATATAAATTTTGTCAGCTCAGTGTAATTGGAAAGACTGATTCCCTATCTTGTTAGAAAGAACTTAAAAGATGTGTTTTTGTGATTATATAGAAAGACAGAATTCAGTTGTGTTTAGAAATTGGTAGAAAGAATGATAATCAAAGGTAATACTTGTTTTAGGAAAATTATTTGGAAGAAATTTCTTGGCAATCACGACTTTTATCTGAAAAGTTACTTAGTGCATCATCCTTGTGATAAGGCACTTGATATGTAATATAGTGGCTTAACTTCCAGAAATTTGACTTTTGCTTAACAGTTGATAAGATAACCCTTTTCATTCTTTGGTGAAAGAATCAGTGAAAGAGTATTGTTTTGATTTTTAAAAGTCTGAACCATGACAATCAATACTTACTAGAGTTGAATACAACCAAATTATATGTTTCCCCACCCCAATTATCTTAAAAATTGAAACACGAATTTTTGTAGGTTTTGAATGTGATATTCTTATTGATACAGCATCTGATAAAGTTGTCAAAGTAGTCTGCAGTAAGAAATCTTCATAATTTCTAGGTTCACATTTAATCTTTTGTTTAGAACGTCTGATAGAGCCTTGAAACTCTGTGACTGTTCCTGACAGTCTATAGTTGTGAGTTAGGATTTTTTAATTTAGCAGAAACCATGTATAAAAAAAAATCAAACTTTTTGGTTATGGTCTTAGATACTTAGTTCTAAATTTTTCTATCATTGAACTTGATAGAGATGCCTTGGAGAAACACTACAAACATTATTATTCCTTTCACTGATATGAAACAATTGCTCCTCATTTATAACTTTAATATTTGTTATTGAAAAGTATGACGGGGCACCTGGGTGGCTCAGTTGGTTAAGCGACTGCCTTCGGCTCTGGTCATGATCTTGGAGTCCCGGGATCGAATCCCACATCGGGCTCCCTGCTCAGCAGGGAGTCTCCTTCTCCCTCTGACCCTCTTCCCTCTTGTGCTCTCTATCTCTCATTCTCTCTCAAATAAATAAATAAAATCTTTAAAAAAAAAGTATGACAAAACTTTTAAGAAGTTGTTTAACTTTGATGAGTAGTGAATTCTTATTTACAAGTTTGAGGTTGATGAAGGATTGGAAAATGTTATTGTTTACAGAAAACTTTTGCTGATCCTCTGCTCTACAGTAGTGCAAATAAAGTATAGCAACAGTAACATGGTTGAATCCCATAAACATAATGTTGAGTAAAAAAAACCTAAACATGTATGTATGATTTCTTCTTTAAAAAGTTCCAAAACTAGACTACAGTGTTTAGGATGCAAGAAATGATTACAACAAAATTAAAGACAATAGTTAAATTCTAGGTAGGTGATAGAAATTGGGGTGGAGTTTCTAGGAGCTTCCTGTGTGTCAGCTACATTCAATTTTTTCACTAGGCTGGTGTTGCATGGATATTTATGCTATGGAAAGCTAGGTGTGTCTCTGCTAATATCAGGTATAAGGCAAGGATGTCCTTACCATTCCTATTTAATATTATACTGGAACATACTTAATATTATACTGGAAATCCTCGCTAAGGTAATAAGATAAGAAAAAGAAATAAAAGGCATACAGATCAGAAAGGAAGAAATACAACTATTTGCAGATAACATGATTGTCTGTTAAAAAATCTCAAAGAATCAACCAAAGAAAACCTCCTGTAACCAATAAATGATTTTAACAAGGTTGCAGAAAACAAGATTATTATACAAGTCAGTTGCTTTCCTATGTACCAGCAATGAACAATTGGGATTTGAAATTAAAAATACATAAAGTTTTTTACCATTATATTAGCACCAACAAACCTGAAATCCAGGTATAAATCTAATTATATGTATATATATAATACAAATTAGGAAAACTACAAAATTCTGATTAAAGAAAATCAAAAATCTAAATAAATGGGGAGATATTCCATGTACCTGCAAAAACATACACAATATATGATTATAATGTCATGTCTTCCTTTCTTGAGCTATATATTCAACATAATCCCAATAAAATCCCAACAAGTTATTTTGTGAATATTGATAAACTGATTCTTAAGTTTATGTGAAAAGACCAAAGACCATAAATAGCCAATATAATATTGAAGAAGAGCAAAGTTAGAGGACTACGCTCCCGGATTTCAAGACTTCATATAAAGCTACAGTAATCAAGACAGTATGATATTGATGAAAGAATAGACCATTGGAATGTAAAAGAGAGCCCAGTAATAGACCTCACAAGTATAATCAACTGATGTTTGACAAAGGTACAAAGGCAATTCAATGGAGAAAGGACAGTCTTTTCAAAAGTGGTACTGGAACAATTGGACATTGATACGCAAACAAATCTAGACTCAAACCGTAAAACTTTTACAAAAATAAATTCAGGGTAGGTCATAGAGCTAACTGTAAAATGCAACATTATAAAACTGTTGGAAGATAACATAGAAGAAAATCTAAGTGGCCTTGGGTTTGGAGATGATTTTTTAGATAAAATGGCAAAAGCACAATTTATGAAAGAAAAAATTGAAAAATTGGACTTCAATAGAATGAAAAACTTACACTCTGAGGAAAACACTGCTAAGAGAATGAAAAGACAAGTCACAGACTGGAAGAATATATTTATAAAACACATGTCTGATAAAAGACTTGTATTTAAAATACACAGAGAACTCAACAATAAGAAAGCACATAATTCAGCTAAAAAGTGAAAAGTTTTAGAGTTAATGAAAGAAGACACAAAGATGGCAAATAAGCATATGAAAAGATGCTCAACATTTATTTCACTAGGGAATTGCGAATTAAAACAATGAGATACCACTACATACCTATTAGAATGGCTAAAATCCAAAACACTGACAATACCAAATGTTGTTAAGGATGTAGAGCAACAAGGACTCCGATTCATTGTTGGCAGGAATGCAAAGTGATATAGCCACTTTGGAAAACAGTTTCGCAGTTTACTATGAAGCCAAACATGTATACAATACTTACCATGTAATCTAGCTATTGCACTA
This sequence comes from Callorhinus ursinus, assembly GCF_003265705.2. Lineage (NCBI taxonomy): Eukaryota > Metazoa > Chordata > Mammalia > Carnivora > Otariidae > Callorhinus > Callorhinus ursinus. The sequence goes on from NW_027397074.1 coordinate 56,165,626, forward strand.
CTCAGTAATTACCCAAATGAGTTGAAAACTTATGTCCACATAAAAATTTGCAGAACAATGTTTATAGAAGCTTTATTCCTAATTACACAAACTTGGAAACCACCAGGATGTCCTTCAGTTGGTGAATGAATAAACTAGCTGTGATACATACATTCAATGGACTATTCAGTGATAAAGAGAAATGACCTATTAAGCCACAAAAAGACATGGAGAAACATAAATGAATGTTACTGAGTGAATGAAGCCATCTGTAAAGGCTACATACTGTATGATTCCAACTATATGACATTCTGGAAAAGGCGAAACTATGGAGACCAAGAAAAGATCAGTGGTTTCCAGGGTTGAGGGGAGGGACTGATGAATAGGTGGATTTTGTTTTGTTTTGTTTTTTGTTTTTTTGAATAGGTGGATCTTTAGAGTAGTGAAACTGTTCTGTATAGTAATGTAAGGGTGGATACGTGACATGTATGTCAAAGAGCTGTACAACACTAACAGTTAACCCTAATGTGAACTCTGTACTTTATTAATAACAGTGTTTTAATATGAGTTCATCAGTTAGAGAAAATGTACCATGCTCTAATGCAAGATGTTAGTAATAGTAGAAACTTTATGTATTCTGCAAATAGGGAAGAGAATGTATATGGGAATTCTGTACTTTCTGCTATATTTCTCTGTAAATATAAAACTGCTCAAAAAAATTTTAGATAATTTTTTGCAACTCTAATATAATTTAAAAAATTAAAAAGCGGTCTCAATGATTCTGTTAATTAGAATTCTGAGAAAAAGTAAGATAATTTCAGATTTGATCTATCTACACTGAATATTCAAAATTAAAAAGATATAATTTAAAATCAATATTTTGTGATCTCACAAAGCAGTGTGTTTTATTTGGGGGAAGTGCTAATGTCCATAAAGGGAGTCTTCTACACTTGAATACATTTAGTATAACTTTTTATGACAATTTATTTACGTAGCATAAACTTGTCTTTATTTTAGGATAGGCGTTTCTGGGCGCCTGAGTGGCTCAGTTGGTTAAGCAACTGCCTTTGGCTCAGGTCATGATCCTGGAGCCCCGGGATTGAGTCCCACATCAGGCTCCCTGCTCAGCAGGGAGTCTGCTTCTCCCTCTGACCCTCTTCCCTCTTGTGCTCTCTATCTCTCATTCTCTCTCTCTCAAATAAATAAATAAAATCTTAAAAAAAAAAGAACTATTTTAAGATAGGCATTTCAGTTTTGGTTTTAAAAATATTTTTTTCACTAATATAACCCAACCTCATTCTGTAATAATGAAATACTCATCTTTATTAAGTTGTTCATAGCTTCTTTCCTTACATTTTAATGCATTTTATGCAGTGGTCTATCATCCTCAGAAATGCTTTTTTACTTATGTGGGACTTTAATTTGTTAATTTTAACATTAGTATGTTGTAAAAGAAATGGAAAACACAGATGCTTTTTGTATTCCTTTCTTGAATACAAATTTTCAAATACAGATTCAGTTTAAAAATACCAGGCACGGACTTTTTCCTAGTCCCTTTTTAATTTTTCTTTCCTTTCTTCTTTCTTCCCCTCTTCCTCTTTTTCCTTTCTCCTTTCTCTCTCAGTATATTCTATTGTTTAATTTCTCAAGGAGTGAATATAATCTTATTTAACTAGTTGACATTAACAGAAACCAGGAATTTATTATTCATAAAAAATGAAATAGAAAAATCCCCCTTTTCTTCAGATTCTGGATATAGCTAGGCTCAACACAAATGTCTAGGGAGAATGCATCTGTTGCTATTGCATTTTTTTTTTGTTTCTCTGAAAACTTGGCATTTGTAATATATCTATGATTTTGATTTGTCTTGGCCAAAACCCAGATTACCAAGGAATTACATTTTGAACATATTCAACTAAGAATTATCTTTGTAGCATCTTTTCCTTTGCCATATTGAAATTTTGGGAATAAAATCAGATTTTGTTTCAGAAACCAGCTATGTTTCTTCATAGTGCCAGAATGATTTTTTTTTAAGTTAAAGAGACACAAAGCAATACTTAAAATCTTTAAAACTTATTTTAAGCATACCATGTAGGAAAGAGTCCCATTTTTGCATTTGACAGACCTGGGTTCAAATGTTTGCTCTGCCATGTAATTTTTTATAGTGATCTTGGGTAAGTTTTGTATGTGAGGAAAAAAAGAATTTCTTTATAGGGTTAGATGAAGATTAAACCACCAAACACAAAAAATACCTGCACATAGCTGGTACTTAATTAATGGTAGTGGTCTCTGTCTTGCTTATTTTCTATATATGTAGAAGTATGTGTATAAATAAATGTGTATGTATGTTTATATGTATGTATGTGTTTATATACATATATGTATATTTATCTCTGTGTTTCACTTTCTCTATATATCCATCTATGTAGCTCTATCTCTATATACAGTAATGTGCAATATGTAGTCATTTATTTCACTTGCTAAGTTCTGAAGCAGAGCCTTCTTCTGGAAAGGATATAGTTCTGGAATTTAGGAAATATGAATTCTGTCACCACATGGAAATATTTAAAGGCTTATTATTTCTTTGTGTCCTAATATTTCCATAACTTTATATTAATCTACCTAGAATGTTTATAAAGTTTTAAAAGGTCTAAAGAATATGTTTCCTTTATGAATACCCAGCAGACAACAGAATAATTCTTTTTTAAATCTCATTCAATGTGTAATTCAGAGAATGATGTATTAGTACATCTTGATTGGAGTTCAAAAAGATGTGCATTGGTCAGTTTGAGAAGATATATGGGAATATGGAAAATAAAATAACTTATTAATATCTGAAAAGAGACATGTCAGTTTTAACAAGACCAAAAAATGCAAGGTGGGAATTGAGTCTTTCTGCAAAATAGACATTTGCTATGATTTAGTTTTCACTAAATAGCAAGGCACCAGTTTCTTGGGGCAGCTCTTTGTACAACTGTCTCCGTAACTGATCTGAATCTTTGTAGAGTAGAAATGCAACAAAATAAAGTGTTAACTCTCCATATTCTCTTACAATAATGTAGACTTTTTAGTAAAAGCAGCTGTTAATATCTCAAGAAAGTAGCTCATATATCTTGCCTGAATATCTTACATGAAGTTGTGTCTTGTGACTTCTGAATGACTACCTTAAATCTTAACTAATAGCTGCTCTCAGACACTCAAAGAAGGGTTGTAACGAAGAACAGAATGCTTAAAGAGGCAGGAGTGAAATTCATCAGGCTAAGTGTTTAGAATGAAAGCGTGACCTGTTGTTTTGAAGTGATTACTATTTTTTTAAAAAAGCAAAAAACTAGTTCAAACTTGTTTTCCCTATACCTCTTTATATTTTAAAGACAAGATGGTGAGAGCAAAACTTCTTGTTAAACCCAAAGTGGTTGGTAGCCTCCAAATCCATTTGAAAGACCAGTTAGTTACACATTGAATCTGCTTCCAAGTTAATGATGCAAAATTAAATCTGGGACAAGGGCCTCAGTATTCCTGGGATGAATAACTTCTTTTAGTGGGTCTGTCAATGATCTAGTTTTGTAGAGTTGACAGTTCTCCCCATGCAACCACTATTACTTATGTGCCCCATTTTGATTATAGCCCTGTGGAACAACATAAAGGAGCAACAAAGTGGTCTTGGATCAGGTATCAAAGAATAGTTTGAAGGTGTATGTTCTCCACAGATAGGATCTAAAGGTCATTTCTGCTGGACTTTCTTAAATGTTTAATGATTTTATTATTGAACAACTTAAAAGACCGAAATTCTCTTTTGGCAAATCAGAGTATACTTTTTTTTTCTATTCATGGGCCATATTTTAGGTTTGTCCAAAAGGCATTAAATTTACTAAGACTTAATACTTTTACCTAAAGTAAACCATCCATCAGCCATGTCAGATAACTCAAGCTATATGAAAACATTTGTTAATCTGCTGATCTGGGCAAATTTGTTAGGAATGCTTTTCACTAAAACATATTTTGAGTATTCTCTTTACCCCAAAATCCAAAGTGATCGCTTTCTTTAAGATTTTTATTTTAAAATATTGTAAACATTCAGAGAATAACACAGCAGGCATCCACGTATCCAAATTGGACATGTTAATATCTGGTTATATTTCTTCAGATTTCACTCTTTTTAAGAAATACAATACCACAAATATAGAAAAAGCTATGTGCTTTCATCCTGTTCCTTTTTCTCTCTCTAGAGGTATTTACTACACTGAAGTTGGTGTTTATCTATATTCTTACACTTTTGTTTTCTTTTTTGTTTTTAAGGTCGTTCTTTTCTTGTTTGTTTCGTTGTTGTTGTTTTTTTTTTTTGAGAGAGAGAGGCGGGGAGAGTGGTAGAGGGAGAGAGAGAGTCTCAAGCGGTCTCCACACTGAGTGCAGAGCTGGACCTGGGGCTCCATGTTACAACTCTTGAGATCATGACATGAGCTGGAATCAAGAGTCAGCCACTTAACCGACTGAGCCACCCAGACACCCCACACTTTTGTGGGGTTTTTTTTGTGTGTGTGATTTTCAAATTTATGCAGCTGGCACCGTATCAAGTCTGCCCTTCTGAGAAATTTTTTCTTTCAAAGTTATATTTAGAGGATCTACCCATGTTGATATATACAGGTCTGATTTTTTATTTTTTTTGAAGTAAGCTTTTTTTGATACATATACACAACATACATATATATATATATATATATATAGTAGTACATTTATGATTTTTGCAGTTGTACAATGAAAATTGCAAAAATCATAAATTCCATCTTGATGAGTTTTCATAGAATGAATGCATCTGTGTAGCTAGTACCTGGCTCAAGAAGTAGCACATTACCAGTACTATAAGAGCCTCCCCCTCCTCCACCAGGAAAACCTTATCCTGACCTCTCACAAAATAGATGAGTTTTGTCTGTTTTTGAACTTTATATAAATAGAATAATTTAGCATATAGTCTTTTGTGTCTGGCTTCTGTTTTTCATACTAGGTTTACAAGCTTCCTCCATGTTACTGTGTCCATCTAAGTATCTATCCTGAACGCTGTCTAGTATTCCATTAGATGAATATGCCATTGTTTCTTTCCATTTTATTTTGGGACATTCAGGTTGTTTTCTTGTTTTTAACTATGAGGCATAATACTACTCTGAAGATTGGTGTACATGTCCTTGACATATTATGTGCATCTCTATAGCTAGGAGTAGAATTTTTGTATGACAGGATATCCACATCGTAATGTCAGTCTAGTGTCTGTATTATAGGTTATCTGTATCATAGTGTCTTCATTAGCAGAAAGCAGTCTTCTAAAATAGTTGTCACAGTTTACCTTCTCACCATCATTGTATGGGAGTTTGAGCTGCTCCATATCTTGCAACACTGAGGTTGTCTTTTTCCATTTTTGCTGTTTTGTTGGATAATAGTTAATTAGTTTTAACTGCTTTATAACATTCCATGGTTTGAATAAAGCATGCTTACTTTAAAATCCTTTCCTCGGTAGATGAACAATTTGATTGTTTTTCATTTTTTACCATTTCAAACAGTACTATAGTGAATATATCTGTATATATCTCTTCATGCACATGTTTGAGAGTTTTGCTAAGGTTATAACTTGAAGTAGTATGTCTGAGTTTAATAATGCCATGTATTTATTTTTTCAATAGACTTCTATATTTCTCGCTAATGGGGTTATACTATGAAGTGATAATTTTAGTTTTATTATAAATCATACTCATCAAGTATAGAGAATAAATGTTGCTTATTTAAAAGACATTATGTGAAACTTAATATCCTAGAATTTGGGGTAATATTAGTGGGGAGAGATGAAACATGCTGCACAGCACCTGGCATATAGATTAAATAAAGCTTCCATTACCATTTTCACTGTTAAAATTACTTATGATTATATTGCTATAAAATGCTCATTCTAACCTCCATGCAATTCATGTAAATTCTCCCACCATCCATTTGAAGGTAGCTTCTTTCAATCTTTGAAATTTCTTTCTTTACTGGAGTTTTATTTTTCCTGCATACTAGAGTCATTGCATCCATTTGATCTTGATTTTTGATTACCCAGCTGCATATATACTGAGGTAGTTTGGGAAGTTTATATAATTTGAAAAGTTTATATAATTTGATTAGTAGATTTACACATTTGTGACATTCTTACTGAAGATTTGATCCTGAGCAAAATGGTGACGTGGAGCCCAAATTATTGTTCAAATTATTGTTCCCATTGAGATTTATGAAAATAACATGTATTTTTATAATTTTATATTTTCTATTAGATGTAAGAACAGAGTCAATGTTAGTAGCATGACCAAAGCAAGACCTTTAATTTAGATTTTTGAATTTGATACTATCAGTGAGGTGGGTCAACATTTGTCTCAAAGAAAGGAAACTAATTAGTTTATTTGTTGCCATTACTTTTTTTCTTATAATTTTCATTTCTCGCATGGCGATTTTTTCCATGATCCTTAATTAGTCTTGATCTAGTCGACCCCTAGTTTCTCTCTTCAAATGAGAAATGCGTATTGCTATACAGAATCTCTTTTAGTCACTCTTCATCCCTCTTGTTCATCATGGACAGCAACACTGTTTTCACTAGCAAATGTGTTTTGAATTAACAAACCAAACTTTAACTCAAAAATCCCATGTTTATTTTTCAGAATAAAATTGTACTGGTTAATTTTATCTAAGAACTCAATTTTTGCCAGTTTGTTAATTTTTCAAAATCTTTTATACTTAACTGTTTACTAGCAGGCTAGTGCAAAAGACAATTTTGGTTTTGTTGTACAGTTTTAAGATAACATTTCTATTGCATTCCTGTTTTTATGAATATTTTCTTATGGTTAAAGTGAATCTGAATTTGAATTTATCAGTTTTTATTATTTCAAATCTAAGTATATTTGTATCTACATAGATCACGAATTGAGGCGGTTTAAGAAATATAACATTTCTTAAATAGTTAATATTCTTAAATATTCTTAAATATTTCTTAAAATATTAAGAAATATAATTTCTCAATAGTTTCATTTTAGAGTTGAATGCTAATGTATATGCTTTTAAAATGCAAATACCTGAAAAGAGTAATTTTTGTTTTCCACTAGATTTTAAGAATCAGTATCTAAGGCATTTCCACTTTCATTATTTCCATGCAGTATTATATAAAATCCTGTATGCTTTCTTCAACCCTCTGTCCCCAGTGCCCAGAGTGGTGTTGGTATACAGTCCCCATTTAATAAATGTTTGGAGAATGAACTGCTTTTAAGTGTTCTTTTTCAGAAAAGGACATTGTCTCTTTACCCTGCACTACAAAGTGACTGGTAGCCTTCTACCTTGAGGTGCGTAGTCTTTGGAAGACTTTGTTGAAATGAATATGAATTACAATGGCTGAGCAGTTAACATCCTTTAAGGTTGTGCTTGAAGAAAATGATCTTTGTTAAGTGAGCCAAAAATAGTTACTTTGAGTTAAAAAAAAAGTGCAAATCAAAAAACTATCATGTATTATGGGGGTTCTTGTTTAGCTTTTTAAAAATGTAGAAATAGAAACACTGCTAGTGTAAGTCTACTCTGAGGGAGACAGGGATGATATCATCAGTGTTGAGAATTTTTTCTGAAGTATAACTTCTGTGTGATTTCTCTTCAACTTTTTTTTACTCCTAGACCAGTTTCCTGATCTACAAGATGGAGATTGAATGATTGAATAAAGTACTAGTTGATTCCCTCACCAGCTTTCACTGAGGATCTATGCTAGACCATGTAGTACATACAAAGATATGTTGGCGTGTTGTAGTGGATTCCACCTCTTCTCCTATGATCTTTGTCATGGGTTTATACATTTTTATTCTTGTATTGCCATTATGTTAGTATTTTGGGAGGGAATGGATATAATAGTATGTGTTTAGACTGATAGGCTAAACTAGAAGTCCTTCAGTGATATTGTTGATAAATCTATAGGACAGTTTTAATCACTTACCTTCCTTGAAATACTTAACACTGCTAACTGCTTCCTCCCATATCATCCCCTGTTCTCATGTTATGTTCTCTCACTTATTCCTCTTGCTAAGTCTCCTCTGTGAGTCCTTTCTTTACCCACCACTTAAATTTAGGTTTTTTCCTGTGTTCCATCTTCACCTGCTCACTCTGTATGTACATTATTCTAGATGAGCTCACTTATTCCCAAAGCTTTGAGTTTAGTGTTGGGACTCCCGCTTTTGTATTTCTAGCTTCTAATTCTCCTCTGAGTTTGAGATCTGCATCTACAAGTACCTCCTTGATATCTGTACTTACATGTCCTATAGGAATCTATCTAAAATGAAGCTCATTGTAAGAGATGAATCACTATATTCTACTCCTGAAACCAATACTACACTATGTGTTAACTGTCTTAAATTAAAAAAAAAAAACAATAAAATTAATCTCATTTTCAGCTCCTGTCTCATCTATTAAAAGTATGCTCTTACGATATTTTCTGTCTTAGTGAATAGCAAGCACTGTTATAAACTCAGTTGCCTATGTCAGAAATATTGGATCACCAATATTGGGTCACCTGGACATCTCCCTCCTTCTCATCTTCACTCTCTTAGGTCCATTAAGGCTAAATAACCTCCAGATTTGATTGCAAACTTCTATCTTTCTGCACATCCCACTGATAATACCCTAGTCTAAAACTTTTACTTTAACAACTGCAATGACTGTTCTCGATTCTCTATGCCCTTCCTTCCCTTAACTCACTAGGTAGCAAGACTTAACTTTAAAAATAAAGATTAGATGATTTTTGTGTTCTTAACTAAAATCTTACATTTGTTTTTCCTTGAATTTAGGGTAAAATGCAAACCAACCCTTCAGAGTACAAGTCCTTGCAAGAATTGGACCATGCCTGCCCCCTTAGCATCATCTTCCTCTACTCAGCAGATTTCTGACTCTTCTTTCTTACTTCACTTACTCTGGCCTAATTTTATTAATTGATGGCTTCAAGTTCTTTTGTGCCTTGTGGCTTTTGTGCGTGTTGTTCCTTCTGTGGGACTTGGCAATGGATGCATGGGGTAAAAGATCAGGATGGTCCTGAGATTTCAAACTTGGTTATTATGTTTCCTTTTTCATAGACTTTATGCTAGTAAATTAATGTACATACAATCAAGCATCAAAGTATAACATGCATATAAGCCCTCTCTAGGGCTTCTCTCTATTCTACAACCTAGAATATTTCAGAACTCCTCTCTGTGTAGTGATTCCCAAAGATATCTTGTGTTCCACGTTTCTCTACATGTTCTGTTCTCTTTGAAAGGTGCTTCTTTGCTTATGTGGTAGATGAACTCCTACTGTCCTTTAACACCCAGTCCAAACACAGCTCCTTGGAGGCTATGAGCCTTCACAATTGTTGATGACAGCTTCCTTGATGTCACCTGTGTGTATTTTGCAGCTGTACCTGAGACTTAGCAAATTTAAGTAGCTTGTTCAGTTACTAAGTGACAGAACCGGGATTTGAACCTTCACTTTTCTGACTTGAAAGCATCTTGAAAGCATAAGTCTTCAACTGTCTTTTGCTAGGCACTGTCATTATTTAATAAGTACTTATTAAATACATAGGTTAATAAAAAAATAAAATACTATATGACCTAATTAGTAAGAAAAGCTTTTATGGCATCAATGAGAAGAAGTGACTCGACTGACATGGAAGATAAAAATTTGGCAGGAAGGGAAAAGGAAATCCATATCTGTAGGATATGGTTCTGCCTTGCTTTGTAACTCCCTAAGATACCAAAAGGTATCTCAAAAAAAGGTATGAAGCTAAACTTCAGTGACATAGGCCATGAAATGAATAAATTCATTTGTATTAAAAGTGGCAAACATATATCACATATTCTTCTTGTGTTTTAATTGCTTTATGCATTTGTGTCTTGTTCCCCTCAACTTGATTGTTAGCTTCTTTTGAACAAAGATATACTGTATCTTTTCTTAGCATCTCCTGTAATATCTGGTTCTACTTGATAATTTTTTTTTTGTATATTAAATAAATGATGGTGTCTTATCTCTTTTAAACTTAATTTTAGGGACAAAATTTCAAATACTTTCACATAGAGTAATGCCGCTGATAATTGATTTATACATACCAACAGTTGGAAGCATGAATGTACATGAAAAATAGAACTAACTCTTCACTATTGGATTTAATATTTTTTTGAGAAAGAAAATACTCTGGTATGCATAATGTCAAGGACATACTCAGTGAAGAAAAGCAATTTATGTTGGATCTATGCTAGAAGAAGGCTCTATTCTAGCATTTAACTAGTAGGTGAGTTTAAATATCTGTGCAACTCTATCTTAGGACTTATTTTGCCTTTTACTTTTTCTTTTGAATATCAAAAGATATTCACATTTGGAAGGACATATTCTTGTTAGCTCTAATGAGTTTTTTTGGTAAATGAATTGAATATAAACAACTATTGTGTTTGTCTTTTTTTGTAAGAAAGATTTCAAGCTGAAGATCCTAGTCATATAATTAAAAGGACTAATCCCATTCAATCCTCCAATCCGTCTATAGAAATAGAATTCTTAAAACATATACACAAAAGGGAATATGGTGCCTGTTGAATTTTATATTATGTTCAGTTGAACTATTATACTTCTAAAACAAATTTAATTTTGATTAGGAAAAATGATTCCCTTTTTTGTGCATTTATAAATGTAGACATTGTAGATCATGCCAGCACTAGGGAAGTTAAGGAGGGGGGAGAAGTAACACTTGTATTATGTTAAATCAGAGAAATAATTGCACTTGGCAGTTTTTGTTTGCAGAATGCAGGAAAGGCTGAGGGCTTTTGTACAGTTCAAAGAGCACATTCCACAGATACAGCAGTTGTTGGTTGCCTGCAGGGGTCGTCAGGATTGGGGGTGGTGGTAGAGGTCTGTCTCACAGAAGTCTGTTGGGCTGTGTGTTTGTAAAGAAAAAAAAATGCTTGCACCTTTTTGAAAAGTTGTTTAGAAATTGCCTCCTATCATTTATTTTAAATATAACACTTTTGCCTCCGAGTTTAATCTGTGCAATAATCAGATGGCATTCTTGTGTAGCCTTGGCTACCTCTTGTTCTTTAATCATCTGTTTTCAGATTTAGGTTTACATGTTCAGACGTGGAAGCATAGAGCTGCTGACTGTTAATCTGTCAGTTAAACTACATAGAAAAGTACAACAATCGATTATATTTCACAGTCATGTATTCAACTCTCATTTATACAACAAGCATATTAAACAATTTCAGCAAGTTAACTCCAGACTCTTGAGAGAGCCTTCTTTAACTAAAAATATGCCAAAGGCTAGCTTTTTCAGATGGCATGCCAAGACTTATGCTGAATTAACACATGTATCAATTCCCTGCAGAATATGCAAGTTCTGGTTTCTGCTGTGAACTGAACTAATGTAGCTGAAAGTTCTCTGAAAGCTGTAAATTGTAGGGCAGATATAAATTAGCATTATTAAGTTTCTTGAAATGTCCAGTTTACATGACATTATGTGACTTATGTGTGCTTTATTTTTTTATATAAACTTTTGGCAAAGTATATCAACAGAGTTTCATTAGCTATTTTCTTGGATTTAAAAAAATGACCAATTAGTGATACTCTGTTATAATTTTGGTTTTAGGAAAAGCCCCCAAAGCCTTATCTTGACCTAATCTTGAATTAATAAGAATTTGGGATATTTTGTTGCTTCCAGATGTGTTTTATCTAAAGTGTCATACTCGATTGCCAGAAGATTAGTTAGTGTGGTACAAAGCAAGAGAGACATCAAAATTAGAATTATCTGTTGAACAGCTTCTGTGTCCATTGTCATAAGAACTTCGTTTTCACCTTTTAAGATTTGTTACTTTCAGGTTAAGAAATGCTGAGAACATATCAGAAAGGACAGAAGCAAATTTAGCAGAGTCCATGTACCCACTGTTCAGATTTAATAGATACTGCTATTTTGCCATTTTAATTTTAGATCTCTTTTTTAAGAAATCTTTAACAACCAAAGCTTTTTTTTTAATAGTGTTGAAATACCCATTACCAAATTGGTTATTTGATAGCAACATCCTAAGGTTTTTAACTGAGGTCTTTCCAGTTTTTAGGATCAGGCTTGTTAATACAGTCTCCTCAGAATAGCAACAGCTCCTTACCAGTGTGACTTAAAGACCCAAGGCCCTTCTGTCCCAGAATTTCAGCTTTCCTCCTCATTATTTCTATAAGACCTGAAACTGTTTTATTTTTCAGTTTTTAGCTATGGGACATTGGGGGCTGTTATTAAATATAAGTGCTTTATGGAGGGAATAACACATTAAGCCATTATTAGCCATTATCATCATCACTCAGAAGCTGGGGTGATAGAGCTGGATTCTGAGAAGAGAGTGGCTGGGAGGAAGGGGGTGCTTTGCGTTGGGTCCGCCTACAGCATTTGGTAGATGTGTGAAATAAGTCCCAAATGAACATACAACAAAGAATCATATAATACATCTCAGAAATTTTCACTGGGGCTATATGGGAAAGAGAAACAAATGACAGCAACATTATGTGAGGTCCCTGACTTTTTGCAAAGTTAAGACCCACCATTTCCATGCTGTTTAGTAGATCTGTAAAACTGCTAGGGAGGCTGCCTTTTGGTTTGTAGCACGCGTTCCTATCATTTCCTAAGTAGATGGTGTTAAACCCATTTTACCAGTGAGAATATTGAGTAACAAGAGAGTTAGGTGGCTTTCTAAAAGCTTACAGCTAGGAGGTAAAAAATCCAGAATTTCTGCCAGTAAGTCCCTCTGTTGACTGTTCCCTAATAACTTCGTGTGATTCATTGCCTTCATTACCAAAATGTACTTCTGCCGCTTTAAACTTATCTAAAGCTTATCTGGTTTTTAAAGAAACAGTTCAAGATGTATACTTTCCTTAAAACATCCTCCCCCCACTCCCCAATTCAGTGCTGTCCTTTCTGTGAATGCTTGCAGTACAAAAGTAAGCATAGACTTTTATGGTCTCCCATATTCTACTAATGTATGTGTGTTTGTTATCCTTTAAAACTGTTTGCTTGGACCCTTAAGATCTGGTCGTTGGCTTATATTTTTTAGGGTTCCAATTATTGCCAACACAGCACTAAGCACTTAGTGAATGCTCAGTAACGCCTGCTTCTGGATTTAGTTCAGGGCTCCAGTCCCAGTACTGACAATTACCAGCTGTGTGATATCAGACAAGTCCCTTACTATCTCTGAGCTTTAATTCCTTCGCTTGTAAAAAGGGGATAATAATAAAGCTTATCTCAAAGGATTGTTATGGGAATTAAGCCAGACATTGCAATATAAAATGCTTAGCTTAGTGCTTGGAACATAATAGCATAGTAAACATAAACAAGTAACCATAACACAATAAATGCTAGTTCTTGTTATTGTTGATCAGTGTAATCAGTCAACACTTACAGAGCAAAGGATTGCCCATAAGCGCAACTTCTATTAGAAAAATTCTCTGATTTCAACTTTTGTGTCCCATTTGACAAAAAATGTCCCTCTTTGAAATAAACAAATTCATAGTTCATAGAAGTTTGACTGATTAAAGAGAACCACACACACACATATACATACACACCCTAACACAGACACATTTTATCCATGCTCAGAAATTTGGACCTTACTTAGTAGGCAAACACCCAGAAATCCCAACTTATTCTTGAAGTCATCCATCCTCTCCATATCTACAGCAATAGCTTTCTCTTTACTTTCACTCCTGTCCACTAACAGGAGTCCTAACCTTGGATCCTTTGCCTCTAGCCGTTCCTGATAGAACTGAATTTCACCATAATTAGTTTCCTTTGTAATTTTATGTATTTTATTGTATGCATTTAACAGTATTACTCTGAGGAAGGCTGTGTAGGCTTCACTAGACAGACAGAAGCTCTTGCGGCACCCACACAGCTAAGAATCTCCACCAGAAATTGAATTTATTTTCTATAGAGCATGATTATGGTGCTCTGCTAAAAAATGTAAATCGGATCATGTCACTCTTCAGTGTTAAAGCCTTTACGTGTACTTGGAATAAAACAGAAGTTTCTTTCATTGGCTTGGAGAAGGCCTCCTGCCTAGCCCTAAATCATCTCTTGCCACTGTGTTCCTTGCTTACTCTGGCTTCCTGTCAGTTCTTGAAACCCTTCCTGACTCAGGGCCTTTGCACTTGCTGTTTTCACTGTTTAGAATGTTTCTCTTCCTGCCTGGCCTGCCCCTGGTACTCAGGTCTTAGTTTAGGTGATGCCGTCTCCGGGAGCTTTTGCTGGCCTCCCTATCCGAAGGAACTCCCCACTCCTCTCTTTTCTTGTTCTTTTCCACAGCTCATTTCATTTATTTAGTTATATATAACAAACAGATACCTTGGTTTATGCCTATTTTCATACTAATTTGTAAATTCCACGGGGGGCATAGAATATGTAAGTCTTATTTAGGCTGCCATTTAGTATAAAACCTGACCCTTTGTAGATCAGTAAATGTCTATTGAATGAATGAATGAATTGGGGGAACATGAATGGTCTGCTATTTGGAATATACAAACTCATGTGTTTATTCATAAACTCATTTATTAGACAAAGAAAAATGAGAGACCAGCTATAACATTTAAATTCTGAATACCTTTCAGAGTAATTCATGAGCTACAGATGGATGCTTTAATCTCCTCGGTTATTCAGAAATGAAATGTAATAGTTCATTATATGACAAGGGGAACCACCCAGAAAATCAGAATTCAAAAAATGTGGTTAACTTCTTCTCCTATGTTACACCTTCCATCTGCCATACCCTAAGCCTGTACCCTATTAACTCTGTTTCATGATAACTTTATCTTATGAGTGACTCACTTGATTGCCATATACCAGAATCATGTGTGCACCCATTGAAACTGCTTTTCTGTCATTTATAATGTTTATTTTAAAAAATACCTTATCATTTGTATAGAAAGTTATATCTCAAACTTAGGATAATTAAACACTTTCGGTCCTGGTGCAGTCAGTCAGGATAGCCTTTTATTATTATTCTCTAACTTAAAGTATGTTTATTGAACTGATTCTTCTATTAAAATGGAAGCTTCATTTTAGTGATATATATATAGATTTGAACAGTAACTCTTTAATATATGTGGAAATAAAACCCACAAGCATCTACTCTTTATTTCCCACCTCTCTTTTGGAGAAAAGTATTCTTTAATAGAGTTGGCAAAGTTTTGTGTAGAGTAGTTTCTTTCTCTAAGTAGGTCAGTGACAACCTGAGAATATCTTCTTTATTATCTTAAATAATCAGTGGTTATCCTATCCTAGGTGATCTTGTAATCTATAAAAATAAAGAAAACAGCAGAATGTGGTTTATACTTTGATCATTACTTGGAGGACTTTTGTACGCTAAAAAATTAGGTAATTCTTTTCTTGAAGGGAAATGACTATTTTTTTTCCTTATTACTTTTATTGCTTTACTTTTTAAGAGGTCTCTAAAGGCCAGGTGGTTCCAATAATAATTAAGGCCATTCTCTTTTTTTAATTCACTTGTGGCTCAACATAATTTCATAACTGACTGCTTTTAGTGTTATTCTTTTCTTGGCCATACTGATTATTTGTAGAGAATTTCATGCAAATGAATAAATGTTTATAAATGCATATTTATCCATTTGTTTTTTAGACTTTACATATGAGTGATGTCCTATGGCATTTGTCTTTCTCAGTCTGACTTATTTCACTTAGCACAATAACCTCTGGGTCCATCCACGTTGTCACAAATGGCAAAAATCTTATCCTTTCTTATGGCTGCGTAATATTCCATTGTATATCTATGCCATGTCTTCTTTATCCATTCATCTGTCAATAAATGCATATTGATTGAAGAAGCTTTACTTTAGGTTAGTTGGGGTATAATGGGAAGGAAAAAGGTGTATGCATTTTTGTGATCTGTCCCACTATTTCTTTTAGGACCCTGAGAACACGAGGGCAATATTATTATGCTACTACTTAAAGGATAAATGCCATTTCCTCCTACTATTTCCCTCCTCCTTGCTGCCACAGCCAAGTTATTTCTGATTCCAGTTCTGAATATTTTTGTGTTTTACCAATTTCCTGCCTCTGTCCCTCCTTTCTTCTTTTTCCCCTCCCTGCCTTCTTCCCTTTCTCTCTCTCTCTATCCATTCCTGTCCCTTTTCCAAAAAAGATATAGAATAAATGAATTCATTTTCAGAAAATATAAGGAAACAAACTCATCAATACAAAAAGATACTATAGTGTCCGATAGTGAAATTAGTTTCTGCGTGGGATACAGTAGGGGTGTTGTCTGGTTATCTGGAATTAGGGGAGGGGAAGCAGGAGAGTCTAATTCTTCTCACGATCCCTAGAGCTGCGGAGTTTGGGACTTCTGCAGTATGGATTCATAGTTTCTTGGCTTTTTCAACAAAACTCGTTCGCTTTCCAGCTTCTAACATTTGTTGCTATTGTCTTCTCTTTTGAACTTTCTCACCTTGTAGGTTTGTTCTTTTGTTGAACCGTCCTTAGTTGTCCTTTTTTGTATGGTTTATAAAGGGATAAATGCATGTAGTCCTTTTTGTTTTGAACTGGAAATTCTCATTTCATTTTTGACAGAGATATATGAGGTATCTGTTTACACATGGGAGAAGACAGAGAAGCTCTCTTGAATAATAAAAAATCCCAAGAAAGATACCAGGCCTTGTGGCCCGATAAAAGTATTTAACTTCTCCGATCAGTTCCCTGCCTCCCTAGAGTGTGGTTTGAGGTGAAGATGGGGATTAAAACCTGAGTTTTCTCTAGAGGCACATACGCAGCGAGACATTTAAGCACAAGTGCTTAGGGGGCGTATGGTATCAGTCTGTTCATAAAATTTTTCCATTGAAGGATTATGAGCATAGAACCTGATTTATTAACTTTTTTTAATTAATAGACTTTATTTTGGGGGGAAGTTTTAGGTTCATAGAAGAAATGAGCAGCTAGTACAGAGTTCCCTTTTTTTACCCTCTTTTCCCAAAATAGTTTCCTTTGTTAACATCTTGCATTAATGTGGTGCATTTGCTACAATTGATGAACCAAAACTGATACAAAATGGATACTATTATTAACTAAATTCCAGTGTTCACATCAGGGTTCCTAATTTGTGTGGTATAGTTCTGTGAGTTTTGACAAATATATACTGTCATTTATCCATCATTATAGTATATAGAATAATTCTACTGCCCTAAAAATCCCTTGTGTTCCATCTATTTTCTCTCTCCCTTACTCCTTTTCGACCCCCTGCTGACAACTGATCTTTTATTGTCGTTATAGTTTTGCCTTTTACAGAGTAGTTGTAGTTGTAGTATAGTATGTAGCATTTTCAGACTGACTTCTTTGACTTAGCAATATGCATTTAAGTTTCCCCTGTGCCTTGTCATGGTTTCATATGATATCTCATTTCTTTTTATTGTTGGATAACATTCCCTTATATGGATGTATAACAGTTTGTTTATCCATTCACTTGTTGAAAGACATATTGGTTGCTTCCAAGTTTCAGCAATTATAAAGCCTCTATAAACATTCTTGTGCAGATTTTTGTGTGGACATAGTTTTCAACTCATTTGGGGAAATACCTAGAGTGTAATTTCTGGGTTGCATGGTAAGATTGTAATAAACTAGGAAACTGGCTTCCAAAGTGCTTATACATTAACTTGTTTTCATTTTTTAGAAACAGTATAGATTGTTTTATGGAGCAATGTATATGGAAATCAATAGTAATTTGTATTTCACTTATTTTTTACACAAGTAAAAAGTCATTGTAGAGGATTTATGATTTTAGTATTTACTGCTACATTACTATTTAACGTTGCATTGACCCTAATGTTGCTAGAAGAGAGTAGAAGAGAGGTTTTAGTGAAAAGAAGGTGCTGTATAAGTTTAATCACATCAGTATACTTTTCATGTAGTGAAAGCATTCCCTAATACGTATACTTCATGGACATAAGCCTACATTAATGGAGAACTGTGGGCTGTGTTAGAATGATGATGTTTTACTTGCTTTATACTTAATTTACTCATTTAGTAGACATTCCTTGAGTGCCTGTGGTCCCTGATCTTAGAGGCTTAAATAAGTATAAACATGTTTGTACCTAAAAGAATGTTCCCCAGGAAGTTGCAGGACATCTAACATCTCTCACCCTTACCTATTAAGTATTAGTGGTTCTTATCAATTATTATGACAACTGAAAGTGCCCTCTCAAATTCTTGAAACTCTCAGTGGTGCTAGTATTGTTGAGAAAGACTGTTTGATTATTTATAGGTGAGTCTCTGTAATTCAGTTTTTCCTTTATGACACATTTTATTTAACCATAAGTTAGTGGTTTCAGAAATCAGATTCAGTGATGCATTATGAATAAAGTCACAACATTTACTCAGCTAAGGACATTAGAAATAAGGTGAGAGTTGCTCTAATATTCAGCACAGAAAATTGAAAGATGTAGTGTGGGAGAGAAAAGGTAAGTTCCTTTTGCGACATCACAAAGCATGCTAGTGGTAATGCACTTTTTACTGACCCGTGCTGTGTCCCTGTACATTGGAAATATTGTTCTTAATCTCCTGTGTGTTAAGACTGATTTTACTTTTTATCAATAACAGAGCCAAGAAGATGAAAAAAAAAATTAAAGCCCATTAATATTGTATCTTTCCTATATTGTGTTTAAAATTAATTTACAACTGCTTTTATTTTACTCTCCTTTTTTCTCTCTTTTCATTACTTCGAGTATCTTTGCTTTGGTACTTGCTATTCCTTTGTCATCACTGCTTGTCTTTTCTTTTTACTGGCTTCTTAAATCCTGCTGCATTGCTTTTTGCCTTTCCTTCTTTAATCTTTTCTCTTCTGTTTAATTTTTAAATCCTTTGCCCTTTATCTTTCTTTCAGTCTTTTTAGCTGCTCTCTCTTCCTTTGATTTCCTCTTAAACGTTACTTCTTCTTAACATTGTGTTATTGATTTTTCTTTTTGTTTTATCTTTTTAATTTTACGTTTTCCTTTGTATATAAGGAAAACCTCCTCTGCCAACCGATACTGAATTAAAGAGAGAAATACTACTAAATCCTCCATACCACATGGAAAAAAAACAACCATATTTATTCAGACTTACTGTGTGGATACTGAAAGATTTATAGGACACATTTTCTTCTCTTTTTTTTTATTCTTTTGTTTTGAATCAAAGCCCAAATAATTGATGTGCTCATATATAGCAAATTCAATTATTTTCCATCTTTCTAATATGCTAACTTCAACTGTATACAAAATATGCTTTTGAGATGTAAACATTTGTTTGTAGCTAGACCACAAGTAATTTTGCCTTTTATTAAATCTTTGGGATTAACTGGAATACATTTATAATACTATTATGAGCACAGATCAAGGGTTATAATAAAAAATAAGAGATTATAATACAATTGTAATTCTTCCACAAAAGTACTTTATCCAAATAGCCTATGCATTTGGCTTAATATATGCTAATTTTTAATAGTAATTTTATTTATAACCCACTTTTCTTGGAATTTTAGAAGGATCTGAAGGAAATACATTACAGCATTGCACAGTGGCAGTATCATAGCTGATGAGGTTTATCCAAGGTGCGATTATTGCTAATTGAAGGAAATACATTAACAAAACTCCACTAAACTGGGTTGGTTTTTGGTGTGTGAGTCTGTCCATAGGCACTCTAAGCAGTATCTGTGATGTGGAGATCTAGATAGTCACTTTTCACAGAGGGAGAGGAGCAGATAACTATTATAAGGAAAAGCAGAAGTGCATGAAACTTGGGTGTATCGTTTCTGCTTCAAGCAAGAAAATTCTTCAGGGATATTCTCTGGTTGAAGAGAGACCAGGACAGATCAAGTGTCTTGCCTTAGTTCACACACAGAAATGGTAGAGCTAGGAATTGAATTCAGATTTATTTTATTGATCATCTGACTTCACATTTGTCTTACATATTTATACATTCTGTTGATTACAGTTCTTATCCATACCCAAGTTTAATTTTACTTGTAGTTCATTCGATAGACAGAAATGTAGTATTCTCAAATATCTCTTCATTACTGCTTATGATAGCTTTATACACATATATAGTAAATTATTATATGTATAAGTAATATATATTATTCATTTTATGTAATTTTATTTTATTTTATTTTTTAAAAAAGATTTTATTTATTTATTTGACAGAGATGCAGCGAGAGAAGGAACACAAGCAGGGGGAGTGGGAGAGGGAGAAGCAGGCTTCCCGCTGAGCAGGGAGCCCGATGTGGGGCTCGATCCCAGGACCCTGGGACCATGACCTGAGCCAAAGGCAGATGCTTAAGGACTGAGCCACCCAGGCGCCCCTATTATTGATATTTTAAACAATAGCTCTCTCATCCATTAATTTCACTGAACAAACATTACTGAAGCTTACTATTTTTAAGGCCAACAGAGTTGTTTTTCTCTGTTAGATGATGATTTTTAAATTCTTATGTGCTTTTTATGATAATGTTGTTGGTGTAACCTTTGGTTTTCCACTGCTTAGGGTTAGACTAGTTTGCATTTATTCTGCCCAGGAAGAAAGGGCTTACTAAGTAAATGGGTAATGTCCACAGAATTTTAGTGATGCATATCAAATATATTTAAAATAACTATTTTCTGACAACTAATGACTTTAGAAATAAAAACTTGGTATTTTAGTTGTATATTTCATGTTAAAACTTTGAAAGGGCCCTTTACTAAATAACATTTTCTTTACCTAGTTTTTCCATTGTAACTAGGTAAAGGAATGAAACTTAACTTTGTTTGCTAATTTGATAATTTTAGACTATTAATTCCACAAACCTGATGAAATTTTTGAAAACTTCCTTTTACAAACATGTCTCACTCAAGATACCCAGGGTTAAAATCTTAGAAATCCTGTTTGGTGTTCTGTGCATGTGTGTGTGTTTAAAATGCACTCGTGATACTCTTAATAGATTGTGATTTACACCTTTCATCAGTTTATACCAGTCATTTACAAAATATGGTTCAGCATCATTATCATCTGAGAATTTCTGCTAGAAATGCCAATTTTTTGGCCCCAGCCTGTACTTGTTGAATCATACACTGTGGGTGTGGGATCAGCAATCAGTCTTTGTATTCATAAACTTTGCAGGCAATTCTGGTATAGCCTCATGCCCAGTTCCACTTATTTACATGATCTTCCTCTTTGGTTAGTATAATTTTACTTGTTTTTTAAAATAAGTTTTCTTACTATGTAATCTCTGAGTGGATTGTAATAGTCAATAACACCCAATGTGTGTAAGTCCATATATTAGTTAGTACTTGCTGGCATAAAAAATACCATAGACTGACTGGGTGGCTTAAGCAACAGAAATTTATTTCTCACTGTTCTGGAGACTGGAACTCCAAAATTAGGGTGCCAGTATGGTTGAATTCTGGTTAGAGCTTTCTTCGTGGATTGCCTTCTCACTGTATCCTCACATGGTGGAGAAAGAGAGGGAGAGAGAAATAGAAAGGGAGATCTCTGTTGTCTCTCTTATGAGGGCACTAATCCTATCATGTAGGCTCTACTCTCATGACCTCATCTAAACCTAATTTAGATGAGGCTCCATCTCCGAATACCATCACATTGGTGATTAGGGCTTCAGCATATGAATTTGGAATGGGGGGGACAAAGTACAGTCCACTGCAGTCCAATTTTGTTGGCTTTATTCCTTGTATAAAATAAGAAGTGATACTAAAGTTAAAAGACTTTTGAAGTCTAGTCCAAATTTCTTCCTTAAGTAATAGTGTACCTCTTTAATCTTAGTTTCTTTCTTTGAAATTCTTATAAGGATGTAGGCGATATGTAGCAAAAGATTGTTGGAAAATTAAAAAGTAATGGATATATGAGTGAATGGTATTAGGCTACAATATTGTATAACTGTAATAAAGGTTATGATCAATATTTTTTTGTTTTGTATGTTAGCTGCCTGTGTTTCAGTCAGTAACTTATCAGCCCATCTAAGCAATGAACTGTATGACACCCAAAGAATCTCATGATTGGAGAGATCGCAGAAATCATCCAGACTGCCTTCTACCTGATACAGAAGTCCACTCTAGAGCATCCCGACTTTGTTTTGAATGCTGTCAGTCCCTGTAATAGGGTTCCTCAGAGAAACAGAACCAATAGGGTGTGTGTGTGTAGAGAGAGAAAGAAAGAGAAAAGGAGGGAGGGAGAGAGAGAGAGAGAGAGAGAGAGAGAGAGAGAGAGAGAGAGAGAGATTTGTTTTAAGGAATTGGGGTTGGCAAGTCTGAAATCTGCAGGGCATACACCCAGGCTGGAGATCCTGGGAAGAGTCAATGTTGCAATTCATGTCCAAGGCAGTTTGGAGGCAGAATTCCCTATTCTTCAGGACATTTCTGTCTTTTTGTCTTTGACACTTTCAACAGTTTGGATAAAGTCCACCCACATTATGGAGGGTAATCTGCTTTACTCAAATGTTAATCCCATCTAAAAATTACCTCCACAGTGACATCTAGATTGGTGTTTGACTAAATATCTTAGTATCATGGCCTAGCAAAGTTAACACATAAACTCAACTATCACAGCATCCTTTAATATTTAGAGTCAATTCTATTTTAAAAATATTATGTAACCCTTCTAGCTTTCAAATGATATGAAAATAAGATATAATAAATAGATATATGTAAATGAATGAAGAAGTGAATGGATAAATAGATAAATGCTAGCCAATACCAGATATATTACCTTTACTTATTAATAAATAAAAAGATTCAACTCCCTCTCAACTCTGGAAACTTCAGCTAACAGAAGTGTGTGGAGAGCACACTGATTGATTCACTGACACAGTAGTGAATCACAGAACTCTTTGTTTGACCTTACCCAGTATGGTTAACATTTCAAGGTCGCTACTGTGTTGAATGTCTCATTTGGGATCCAAGAGAGATTTTGGTGTAGTGGTGTGAGAATAGGAAGATGAAAATTAATGGGATGAATATAAAATCTTGTCCTTACCTTTCAGAAAAGTTGTAGTAGTGTGGATAAAAAAGGCACCTTAGAAATATACCAACTCAAGGGGTGCCTCGGTGGCTCAGTTGGTTAAGCATAGGACTCTTGACCTCAGCTCATGTCTAGATCTCAGGGTTGTGAGTTTAAGCCCCACGTTGGGCTCCATGACAAAACAAACAAACAAACAAAAAAGCAAAAAAAAAAAAACAAACCACCAACTCAAAATACCACAGATTGGAGGAATTGGTAAAACAGATTGTATCTTCAACACAGCTGTTGCCTAATATGGGACAAAGGATAGATTTGAGTTGTTATAAGATAGTTATAGTAGTTATAATCTACTCTTGGTAAAACTTTTTATATTAGAGAGAGGGAGAGCACGCATGTGCTTGCATGGAGTGAGGAGGGACAGAGGGACACAGAGAGAATCTTAAGCCCCATGTTGGGCCCAGTGTGGAGCCCAACATGGGACTTGAACTCATGACCCTGAGATAAGATATGAGCTGAGATCAGGAGTCAGAGGCTTAACTGACTGAGTCACCCAGGTGCCCTGAGGTTATGTTGGTTTAAATAATATCCTGCCATATATTATATCTAATAAGTTGAAAGTTCTAATACACTTTTCTTTTGTTTTAGGTTATGAATTTCATCCTATAGTTAGTGCCATACACATGAAATCAGCCCTCAATTAATGTTAGTTCAGTTGACTTAAAAGTTAGCATCATAGGGCACCTGGGTGGCTCAGTCAGTTAAGCAAGTGTTTGCCTTCAGCTCAGGTCCTGATCCCAGGGTCCTGGGATGGAGCCCCTTGTTGGACTCCCTACATGAGGGGAGTCTGTTTCTCCCTCTCCCTCTGTACCTCCCTCCACTTTATGTGCACTCTTCTCTCTCAAAATTTTAAAAACCTTAAAAAAAAGTTAGCATCACCATTGGGGTGTCTGGGTGGCTCAGTTGGTTCAGCATTGGATTCTTGATTTTGGCTCAGGTCATGATCTCAGGGTTGTGAGATGGAGCTCCACATTGGGCTCCCTGCTCAGTGAGGAGTCTGCTTGGGATTCTCTTCCTCTCCCTCTGCCCCTCCCCCTGCACACCTGCTCTCTAAATAAATAAATAAATAAATAAATAAATAAATAAATAAATAAAATCTTTTTAAAAAGTTAGCATTGCCAAATAGCTTTCGGAACAATAACTTCATATGATATTCTCTAATGATAAGCTGATTGGTAAGACAGCAGAACTGCAATCAAGCAAATAAGTCATTAAGGGGGAGGTTTTAGTGGAGTATGACCTAAAGAATCTTCATCAACCTGTAACTCTTTATAATTTTTCTTAAAACCACTTCTCTATGTCTCTGAGGGTTTTTTTAAATTTTTTTATTGTTATGTTAATCACCATACATTACATCATTAGTTTTTGATGTAGTGTTCCATGATTCATTGTTTGGGCATAACACCCAGTGCTCCATGCAGAACGTGCCCTCTTTAATACCCATCACTGGGCTAACCCATCCCCCCCAACCCCCTCCCCTCTAGAACCCTCAGTTTGTTTTTCAGAGTCCATCATCTCTCATGGTTCGTCTCCCCCTCCAACTTACTCCCCTTCATTCTTCCCCTCCTGCTATCTTCTTCTTCTTTTTTTTCTTAACATATATTGCATTATTTGTTTCAGAAGTACACATCTGTGATTCAATAGTCTTGCACAATTCACAGCGCTCACCATAGCACATACCCTCCCCAATGTCTATCACCCAGCCACCCCATCCCTCCCACCCCCCACCACTCCAGCAACCCTCAGTTTGTTTCCTGAGGTTAAAAATTCCTCATATCAGCGAGGTCATATGATACATGTCTTTCGCTGATTGACTTATTTCACTCAGTGTAACACCCTCCAATTCCATCCACGTCGTTGCAAATGGCAATATCTCATTCCCTTTTATGGCTGCATAATATTCCATTGTGTATATATATCACGCCTTCTTTATCCATTCATCTCTCACTGGACATCTTGACTCTTTCCACAGTTTGGCTATTGTGGACATTGCTGCTATAAACATTGGGGTGCACGTACCCCTTCGGATCCCTACATTTGTATCTTTGGGGTAAATACCCAGTAGTGCAATTGCTGGATCGTATGGTAGCTCTATTTTCAACTGTTTGAGGAACCTCCATACTGTTTTCCAGAGTGGTTGCACCAGCTTGCATTCCCACCAACAGTATAGGAGGGTTCCCCTTTCTCCGCATCCCCGCCAATATCTGTCCTTTCCTGACTTGTTAATTTTAGCCATTCTGACTGGTGTGAGGTGGTATCTCATTGAGGTTTTGATTTGGATTTCCCTGATGCCGAGTGATGTTGAGCACTTTTTCATGTGTCCGTTGGCCATTTGGATGTCTTCTTTGGAAAAATGTCTGTTCATGTCTTCTGCCCATTTCTTAATTGGATTATTTGTTCTTTGGGTGTTGAGTTTGATAAGTTCTTAATAGATTTTGGATACTAGCCCTTTATCTGATAGGTCATTTGCAAATATTTTCTCCCATTCTGTCGGTTGTCTTTTGGTTTTGTGGACTGTTTCTTTTGCTGTGCAAAAGCTTTTTATCTTGATGAAATCCCAATAGTTCATTTTTGCCTTTCCTTCCCTTGCCTTTGGCGATGTTTCTAGGAAGAAGTTGCTGTGGCTGAGGTCGAAGAGGTTGCTACCTGTGTTCTCCTATAGGATTTTGAGGAACTCCTGTCTCACGTTTAGGTCTTTCAACCATTTGGAGTCTATTTTTGTGTGTGGTGTAAGGAAATGGTCCGGTTTCATTCTTCTGCATGTGGCTGTCCAATTTTCCCAACACCATTTGTTGAAGAGACTGTCTTTATTCCATTGGACATTCTTTCCTGCTTTGTCAAAGATGAGTTGACCATAGAGTTGAGGGTCCATTTCTGGGCTCTCGATTCTGTTCCATTGATCTATGTGTCTGTTTTTGTGCCAGTACTATACTGTCTTGATGATGACAGCTTTGTAATAGAGCTGGAAGACCGGAATTGTGATGCCACCGGCTTTGCTTTTCTTTTTCAATATTCCTCTGGCTATTCGGGGTCTCTTCTGGTTCCATACAAATTTTAGGATTATTTGTTCCATTTCTTTGAAAAAAGTGGATGGTATTTTGATGGGGATTGCATTGAATGTGTAGATTGCTCTAGGTAGCATTGACATCTTCACAATGTTGATTCTCCCAATCCATGAGCATGGAACGTTTTTCCATTTCTTTGTGTCTTCTTCAATTTCTTTCATGAGTATTTTATAGTTTTCTGAGTACAGATCCTTTGCCTCTTTGGTTAGATTTCTTCCTAGGTATCTTATGGTTTTGGGTGCAATTGTAAATGGGATCGACTCCTTGATTTGTCACTCTTCTGTCTTGTTATTGGTGTATAGGAATGCCACTGATTTCTGTCCATTGATTTTATATCCTCCTACTTTACTGAATTCCTGTATGAGTTCTAGCAGTTTTGGGGTGGAGTCTTTTGGGTGTTCCACATACAGTATCATATCATCTGCAAAGAGTGAGAGTTTGACTTCCTCTTTGCCGATTTGGATGCCTTTGATTTCTTTTTGTTGTCTGATTGCTGTGGCTAGGACTTCTAATACTATGTTGAATAGCAGTGGTGAGAGTGGACATCCCTGCCGCGTTCCTGACCTTAGGGGAAAAGCTCGCAGCTTTTCCCCATTGAGAATGATATTCACTGTAGGTTTTTCATACATGGCTTTTATGATATTGAGGTATGTACCCTCTATCCCTATACTCTGAAGAGTTTTGATCAAGAAAGGATGCTGTACTTTGTCAAATGCTTTTTCTGCATCTATTGAGAGGATCATATGACTCTTGTTCTTTCTTTTGTTAATGTATTGTATCACGTTGATTGATTTGCGGATGTTGAACCAACTTTGCAGCCCAGGGATAAATCCCACCTGGTCGTGGTGAATAATCCTTTTAATGTACTGTTGGATCCTATTGGCTAGTATTTTGGTGAGAAATTTTGCATCCATGTTCATCAAGGATATTGGTCTGTAATTCTCCTTTTTGATGGGGTCTTTGTCTGGTTTTGGGATCAAGGTAAAGGTGGCCTCATAAAATGAGTTTGGAAGTTTTCCTTCCATTTCTATTTTTTGGAATAGTTTCAGGAGAATAGTATTAATTCTTCTTTAAATGTTTGATAGAATTCCCCTGGGAAGCCATCTAGCCCTGGGCTTTTGTTTGTTGGGAGATTTTTGATGACTGCTTCAATTTCCTTAGTGGTTATAGGTCTGTTCAGGTTTTCTATTTCTTCCTGGTTCCATTTTGGTAGTTGAAACATCTCTAGGAATGCACCCATTTCTTCCAGGTGATCTAATTTGCTGGCATAGAGTTGCTCATAATATGTTCTTAGAATTGTTTGTATTTCTTTGGTGTTGGTTGTGATCGTTCCTCTTTCATTCATGCTTTTGTTGATTTGGGTCATTTCTCTTTGCTTTTTGATAAGTCTGGCCAGGGGTTTATCAATCTTGTGAATTCTTTCAAAGAACCAGCTCCTAGTTTCGTTGATCTGTTCTACTGTTCTTTTGGTTTCTATTTCATTGATTTCTGCTCTGATCTTCATTATGTCTCTTCTCCTGCTGGGTTTAGGCTTTATTTGCTGTTCTTTCTCCAGCTCCTGTAGGTGTAGGGTTAGGTTGTGTATTTGAGACCTTTCTTGTTTCTTGAGAAAGGCTTGTATTGCTATATACTTTCCTCTCAGGACTGCCTTTGCTGTATCCCAAAGATTTTGAACAGTTGTGTTTTCATTTTCATTGGTTTCCATGAATTTTTTAATTTCTTCTTTAATTTCCTGGTTGACCCATTCATTCTTTAGTAGGATGCTCTTTAGCCTCCATGTATTTGAGTTCTTTCCGATGTTCCTCTTGTGATTGAGTTCTAGTTTCAAAGCATTGTGGTCTGAAAATATGCAGGGAATGATCCCAGTCTTTTGGTACCGGTTGAGACCTGATTTGTGACCTAGGATGTGATCTATTCTGGAGAATGTTCCATGGGTACTAGAGAAGAATGTGTATTCCATTGCTTTGGGATGGAATGTTCTGAATATGTCTGTGAAGTCCATTTGGTCCAGTGTGTCCTTTAAAGTCTTTATTTCCTTGTTGATCTTTTGCTTAGATGATCTGTCCATTTCAGTGAGGGGGTGTTAAAGTCCCCCACTATTATTGTATTGTTGTCAATGCGTTTCTTTGCTTTTGTTATTAATTGCCTTATATAATTGGCTGCTCCCATGTTCGGGGCATAGATATTTACAATTGTTAGATATTCTTGTTGAATAGACCCTTAAATAAGATATAGTGTCCTTCTTCATCTCTTATTACAGCCTTTGTTTTAAAATCTAATTTGTCTGATATAAGGATTGCCGCCCCAGCTTTCTTTTGGTGTTCATTAGCATGGTAAATGGTTTTCCACCCCCTCACTTTCAATGTGGGGGTGCCTTTGGGTCTAAAATGAGTCTCTTGCAGACAGCATATTGATGGATCTTGTTTTTTAATCCAATCTGATAGCCTGTGTCTTTGGATTGGGGCATTTAGCCCATTTACATTCAGGGTAACTATTGAAAGATATGAATTTAGTGCCATTGTATTGCCTGTAAGGTGACTGTGACTGTATATTGTCTGTGTTCCTTTCTGATCTATGCTGCTTTTAGGCTCTCTCTTTGCTTAGAGGACCCCTTTCAATATTTCTTGGAGGGCTGGTTTCGTGTTTGCAAATTCCTTTAGTTTTTGTTTGTCCTGGAAGCTTTTGATCTCTCCTTCAATTTTCAATGAGAGCCTAGCTGGATATAGTATTCTTGGCTGCATATTTTTCTCGTTTAGTGCTCTGAAGATATCATGCCAGTCCTTTCTGGCCTGCCAGGTCTCTGTGGATAGGTCTCTTGCCAATCTAATGTTTCTACCATTGTAGGTTACATGTCTCTTCTCCCGAGCTGCTTTCAGGATTTTCTCTTTGTCTCTGAGACTCATAAGTTTTACTATTAGATGTCAGGGTGTTGACCTATTTTTATTGATTTTGAGAGGGGTTCTCTGTGCCTCCTGGATTTTGATGCCTCTTTCCTTCCCCACATTAGGGAAGTTCTCTGCTATAACTTGCCCCAATATACCTTCTGCCCCTCTCTCTCTTTCTTCTTCTTCTGGGATCCCAATTATTCTAATGTTGTTTTGTCTTATCATATCGCTTATCTCTCGAATTCTGCCCTCGTGATCCTGTAGTTGTTACTCTCTCTTTTTCTCAACCTCTTTATTTTCCATCATTTGGTCTTCTATATCGCTGATTCTCTCTTCTGCCTCATTTATCCTAGCAGTTAGTGTCCCCATTTTTGATTGCACCTCATTAATAGCCTTTTTGATTTCGACTTGGTTAGATTTTAGTTCTTTTATTTCTCCAGAAAGGGTTTCTCTAATAACTTCCACGCTTTTTTCAAGCCCAGCTAGTATCTTTAAAGTCATGATTCTGAACTCTAGGTCCGACATCGTACTAATGTCTGTATTGAGTAGGTCCCTGGCAGACGGTACTACCTCTTGTTCTTTTTGCTGAGGTGATTTTTTTGTCTTGTCATTTTGTCCAGAGGAGAACAGATGAATGAGAGAACAAAATGCTAACAGGTTAACAACGTCTCCAGCAAATATACTCTATAGAAATCAGAAAAGACCTGAAACCAGGGGAAAAGAAAGGGAAAGAAAGAAAAAAGAAAGAGAAAAAGAAAAAAAAGATAAAGATAAAAACAAACAAAAACAGAATAAAACAAAAAAAACCAGAATATGATCAAATATGATCGGGCTAGTGCATAGATCAGTGCCACACACTAGATTTTGGGCGTATTTTGGTCTGTTAGAAGAAAGTGCCTCCTAAAATTTTAAAGGAAGAATGACTTATATTTGTACAAAATAAGGGTTGATACAATGAAGGGATGGAAGATGACTGTAAAGATGAAAATTTTAAAAGGTTTTATAAACGGAATTGATAAGATAAGTTGTTTGAAAGAAGAAAGAAGAAGATTAAAAAAAAAAGAAAAGAAAAAAAGAGAGAGAATGTGATCAGGCAGGAGACTAGAACAAAGCCATACACTAGTGATTTAGGGTATATTTTGATCTGTTAGAAGAAACTGTATCTCAAAATTTTAAAGAGAAAACAACTTATATGTATATGCCAAAAATAAGGGTAACTAATATGAAGGGATAAAATATGACTCTAAAAATGAAAAATAAAAATTTTTTTTTTTAAAAAAAGGGATTGATGTTGGTTGAAAAAGGGAAAAAGAAAAATTAAAAAAAAAACAAAAAAACAGTTAAAAAAATTAACTTTGAAAAACTAATGAATCATGGTAAAAAAGCCATGAATTCTATGTGCAGTATTCCCCTAGTGCTGGAGTTCTCCCATTCTCCTTGGTCGGTAAACTTGGTCTTGGCTTTCTGGCTGTTCCTGCTGATCTTCTGGGGGAGGAGCCTGTTGCCATGGTTCCCAAATGTCTTTGCTGGAGGCAGAATTGCCCCGCCCTTGTGGGTCCGGGCTAAGCAAGCTGCTAGGGTTTGCTCTCAGGAGCTTTTGCTACCTGCAAGCTCTCCGTACACCTTTGGAGGACCAGGGTGAAAATGGTGGCCTCCCACTCTCTGCCCGGAGGAGCTGAGAACTTGGGGCCCTGCTCCTCATTGTGCCCCCAGAGAAAAGCAGTCAATCACTCCCATCTCCCCAGTCTCCGGCCATACTCCGTGCTCACCTGGCCTGTGACCAAGCGTTTCTATCTCTGGCATCCGACCCCGTGTGGAGTCTATAAACCCAGCAGATCCCTGCGTTGCGCTCCTGCGCCGCTCCTCCTGGGGGAGGAAGGGGAGTCTCCCTGGCTCTGCTGCTTTTTGGGTCCCTACTGGAGGAGCAGTGGCCCGAGTGGCCCGCGGATCAGAGTTTATGGCCACCCCAAGCTGAGAGCCTGCGCCTCGGCTCCGTCTCTGCAGCCAGCTTCCCCGCTCCGGTACCTGGGAGCTCTGCCGCACTCAGGCACCCCTGGTCTTTCTGTGACCCCCGAGGGTTCTGAGACCACACTGTCACGTGAGGTTTCCACCTCCCGCTTAGCCACTGGAGCGACGTCTCTCAGCGGAGCTGGCTTCTAAAAGTTCTGATTTTGTGCTCCGTGGCTCTATCACTTGCCAGAAGCGGCCGACGGAGGCCCCCTCCCCCGCCGTCTATCGTCCCGAATATCGCCTCGGATTCACTTCTCTGGACGTCCTACCTCTCAGTAAGTGGTCGCTTCTCTGTTCAGAGAGTTGTTGCTACTCTCCTCTTCGATCTCCTGTTGAGTTTGTAGGTGTTCAGAATGGTTTGATCCCTATTCAGCTGAATTCCTGAGACCAGACGAAAGCCAGGTCTCCTACTCCTCCGCCATCTTGCTCTTACATCCTGTCTCTGAGTTTTGATCCTAACACATATAATATTTAACCTCTTGAATAATTTATCCAAAGTTATTCTGAACCCTGTATCATGTCCACTATATTGGGTATAATTGGAGAACACATTGTACTGAGGTGTCTGATTTCCATATGGTGAATAGGGAGACAGGAAACACTGTAAAATGATTACTTTATTACATCTTGATCTGTTCTTTTGCAAAATTGTCATTTTTAAATCTCACAGTGCCTACAACTTCTGGAACAATTTAGTTAATACCAGTATTGATAGGCATATTAGAATAGAGGAATTGCTAGTACAAAGTAGGAATTTCAGAGTTGATGTCATTTGACCGAGAACTGAGAAGTGATGTTATATTTTAGCCCCACATCTCTTCTGACTTCATTTAAATTATATAATTTTAAGATTATGCATCCTGGATTTTTCCTTCAGTTTGTTCTTATAAATCACTTCTTTTTCTCTTTATAATAATCTGACCTTACAACTTAGTGTTTTTTTCCAAATATTGACCATTGCAAAGAGGTATCTTTAATAATTAATAGAAAACCTAATTGGAGGAATTTGAAAAGAGACATAGAAAGTTGGAATTGATAAATTTACTGATACATTTTTGTTTGTTTCTTATTTAGTTTTATCTTATGTTGTTCATAAAAGAATTATAGTTGTTTTCTGATGAATATATACAATCTAGGATTTAATATCATTAAAGGCATTTCTGATACCATACACTTGATACTACAATGCTAGTAAGTGTAAAGGTTGCAATCATATTAGATTTCTGTTTAACAAAGGTGACCTGTCTACTGTGTCCAGCACTATAATTGTGCAGTTAAGCAATGGCTGAAAATTCCATAAAGAAAATTCCATAAGGAAATAGGGCAATTAAATTATTATAAATCTGAAAGCATATATGATAGTACCCTAAAGCAGTCAAATATTTGGGTTTATATGCCTTGTCAGTTCTGAGTCAAAGAATTTGGTCAGAATCTTTTTAGGAAACATAACATTTTCCAGGAAAACTATTTTCTTTCTCTCATCTCTTTCACTCTGTCCTTCTGTGTTTATCTTTTTCTTTCCTCCTTCCTTCTCCTTCCCTTCCCTTCATCTCACCCTCTCTCTCTCTGTTTTCCTTTAAGAAGTATTTGTTTAATTTCTTCTCCATGCAAGACCCTGTGCTAACATGTGCAGTGTACAGGGTTATAAGACAGATTCATAAATGTCATTACCTGTTTCAGGTCTAGCACAAGTATCCTGATAATTTTGCAAAAGAGCCATTTTACTGTATATTCACAACTGAACACTGCATCTGAAAATTTTAAAATTTTTCCTCATATCTATATGTCACCTTTTATTATCCCCTGTTTTTTTTTCTCTTAAACAAAGACTTTTTTTAGAGCAGTTTTAGGTTCACAGCAAAATGGAGGGGAAGGTACACAGATTTCCCATTTATTTCCTGCCTTCACACATGTGTAGCCTTCCCCACCAGAGTTGCAATAAATTGTAACATTTGTTACAACTGATGAACCTACTGAATGTAATCATAATCATCATAGTTTACCTTACAGTTGAGTTTTGGTGTTGTACATTCTATGGGTTTGGACAAATGTATTAGTGACATGTACCTATCATTATGGTATTGTGCAGAGTAGTTTCATTGCCCTAAAAATCCTTTGTGCTCTGCCTATTTATCCCTCCCTGCAAACCCCCAGCAACTAGTGATCTTTTTACTGTCTTTTTAGTTTTGTCTTTCCCAGAATGTCATATAAATTATTCCAGAATAATTTCTTTTACTTAGTAGTATGCATTTAAGATTCTTTTCATACATCTTTTCCATGTCCTTTCAAAGCTTGATAGCTCATTTTTTAGCACTGAATAATATTCAGTTGTCTGGATGTATTATAGTTTGTTTTTCTCTCTCAAATTTTGAAACACAGATTTTAGACCTGGCATTGGCAGGAACTGTTTTTGAGATCTTAGATAGCTACTTCAAGCTCTGTAGGCCTTGGTATATCTTCATTTCTAAGAAAGATGCCTTCTTATGTTGTAACAGAATGGAATTTCAGATTGTTAACATTACAGTGACACTGGAGATCTGGTTAAATGGCTTGGGACAGACAGAAGTAGATTTGAATCATCCCTCTGTGATGAAAGTTCAAGTTACTTAATCTCTAATTCACATATATAATATGAGGATATATAATTATACTCACCTAATTAGGTATCTTGAGGATTAAATGAGAAAATGCATATAAAATGTTCAGCCAGTGGCTGGTACATAATAAGAGCTCAATAAATTTTATCCAGTTTTACTACTATTTAATGGATGTTCAGCACCTCTTACCAATCCTTTTACTGCTTCCAGCTCCCTCCATTCCTTTCATTTCTATGGCCACTACAAATTCTTTTTTTTACTATTTTCAAATTCTCTATCCATTTTCACTCCTTCAGGCTCAACAAAATATCATCACTTTATTTAAATAAAAATAAAGATACGATACATCCAGACTTTCCTATCACCTCTTCCCAAATTATCTGCATCAGTATCCATCTTTATCATTCCCTTCAGTTTCTGAGGATAAATCGCCATCTGTGTGTGTCATCATGAAAGATTTCTTAATTTTTGTGTTTCTTTTACAGCTATAAACGATGACACCAAATTAAATAATGTGAGTAAAACACTTACTCAAATGTATGGAACTTAGTCAACATTAGTTTCTTTCCCTGACCTTCCCAACTTTTCTTCACCCCAGTGTACCTCTATTCTAGACAGTGAGAGCTGTCTTTATAAATTACAGATCAGATTATGTCCCTTTCCTTCTGTGATTCTCCAGGGTCTTTTGAATAAAGGTAAAGTATCTTTTCTTGGCTTACAAACCTGATTATGTCCCTTTCCTTCTGTGATTCTGCAGTGTCTTTTGAATAAAGGTAAAGTATCTTTTCTTGGCTTACAAACCTGATATAGCTACCCTTTTATTTTTTCATCTTTTCTTCCTTACGTTTCATTCAGCTGCTATTTTTTGCCATGTTGTTATTGGGCACACTTTTCCTCTCTCTTTGTTGCCTTCTCATATTTTCCTTATTTCTCCTTATTCCTTAAGATGTAGCTTAACACTCTAAATATAACAACATCCTTGAGGTTATGGATAGAGTTGACCTTTGCCATCATAGTGTTTTGTATACCTCTGTTACTGAATCTGTGTATTATATTGTAAATTGTTCTTTATACATTCATGTTTAAAAAGTCAAAGAGTATATGAGAATATAAAGACAAATTAAAATGTAAAAAATCACTTCTTCCCTTCCCTCAATGTCATTCAACAATGGAAGTATCCTTTTTTTACTTGTCTACTTTCTCCTATAGATAAATCTGCCAGATAGACATTGTAATGCAAGCCACATATGTAATTTAAAATAATCACATTAAAAATTAAGAAGAATCAGTGAAACTCATTTTCATAATATATTTAACCAATATATCCAAAAATATTATCAACATGGAATTGATATAAAAATTACTGGAGTTATTTTGCATTATTTTTTCAGCATTTTTCTTTGAAATCCAGTGTGTATTTTGCCCTTAACACTTTGACTCAATTCAGACTAGCCCCATGTCAGGTGCTCAGTATGGACACATGGCTAGTGACTACTATATGGTACAGCACAGCTGTAGAAGAACTCTTGAAAACTAAGGCAAGGATTTGACTCATAGCTCTGCAACTTAGTAGCAATATGACTTTGGATATGTTGTATACTGTCCCTGAACCTCATTTCCTCTCCCCCCATTTTTAAAGTATTTCATAACACTGTTGTGAAGATTGAGCAATAAAGGCTCCATGTGGTCATCTGATTTTTACTGACTTCCTTATACTCGGTTTTTAGATACACTTTTTTAGTCCAGGAAATTTGTGTATGCAGAAACACAGAGCTAAAGGATTTTCCTTTTTGGTTTCTTTTGTTGAATGCTGTATTCTAGGCTCCACGTGACACACTGAACGTATAATTTCCCACCCTCAAGGAACTCATGGTCACATACTACTTATTGCCTGGCCGTTTCAAAAACACAGCAAAAAATTATTTTATGACAAAGCGAAAATATGGACACATATTTCCAAATTTAGCAAAGAATGTTACTGATTTTAAATCTCTGAAATCCACTCTTTGCTCTATTTTGATCTTCATAACTCACATTAAGGATCACACTCTACCTTCTTTTTGCTCTGGAAATCTTGCAATGGCCTTGGGCAAAAGGCAGTAAAATTCTGATCTGGGCTAAAACTCCAGAGAAAAGATCCTTTCTATAATTTTTTGCAAACACTACCAACAGTAAACTCTTAAGTTATTTAAGACATAGAATACTTTGAGGATTATTTAGGGGCTTTGCTACTTCTGACTTAATTCCCTCATGTTGCTGCCCTTTGGCCATTTCACTGATGCTTTAGAACCTTTATGAAATAGGAAAAAGGTAAAACTCATTATTTGGCAGTCTTGGAAAATTGTTTGATAGGCAAGAAGATTATACGTGTTGGGTTAAATGGGGTAGATTTAAGAGATACATTTCTTCCACCACCCTGAATAATTAAAATTTGATTATATGTTATCCTTGTGTATCAAATTATTTCAAAAACTATATGCCTTGCAAATATAGAGAGTGACCCTTGTTTGAAAGAATAGAATTGCATATGCAAATTTTCAAAGTTTTTCTGATTGTAGCAAATAATGTTCCAGACTAATATAAACATGGTGCTCCATTGAATTTTACTTTTGATTGGTATAGAGTGAGACACTAGGTTTCAGTTATAATGGCAATGGTAAATAATGCTTTGTCTTCTTATCTGCAATAAATGACATTTAGGAAATTTGTCCACTTTCTTCTTAGGTTCTTCAAAGTGGTTAATGATACAATTTATTTCACCATTTATTATATTTTTACTGTTGCCTTCACTAAAGTAACATTCAAATGTGTTTACAAACAAGAAATTTAATTAAAATACATGTAAAATTAATGGACTATAGTAAAAGTGTCATAATTTGTAAAGTGTAACTACTTTGTTAGGATTTTTTTAAGTGGTGTGTTATTATTTCTAGTTTATTAGTGTTTATAAATTACCATCTTTAGAAGGTAAACTGAGGACCATGTACTGATTTTTATTAAACCAGCGTCATAGTCTGAGTTCTCTGGGAAGCATATTAAGAGATGGAGATCAGCATACAATACAGTGGTGGGGGAATGCTCTTGACATCAAAACTTTGGGGAGGGAAAGAAAGGAAGCAGGACCGGGAGCAGGGATGTGGTATCAGTGAAGGCATCATGCACCTCATGGGGAACTCTAAAGCTGGATGGCCCTTCAGGTTGCCCCTCATTCAGGCGTGGGGCCAGCCTTCATACCGCTGCACTGGTCATTGAATGAAGACTGCCCCAGGAGGTCCCTTCAGCTAAGGCTGTAGCTGGAGAAAGAAGTGCTTCATTCCAGAAGTGAGTTTGGGCAATGCATCACAGTATCCACTACACTTAGATAGGCCAGAACCTAAAGTCCTGGATGTAATTACCTAAAAAGAATCCCAGTTCTGGTACAATTCACAGGTACAGTCTTGCCAGGACTACAATAGAACCACCCATTTGTTCTTTCTGTTTCTGTTATTTCTCCCTTATAAATCATTCTCTGCATGATGGACAAGCAAGCTTTTAAAAATGTGAATCAGATAGTGTCACTACTCTGCCTAAAATGTTCCCATGGCTTCCAGTTGGAGGAAGGATAAAATCCAAATTCAGTACTCTGGCCTCCAGGCTCTGCCTGATTTAACTCTTGTCTATTTCTGCAGCATTATGCCACTTTTCTTCTCACATATTATGTTTTAGACACACTGGCCTTCTGTCAGTTTTTTTAAACATGCCAAGTTGTCTCCTCATTGAGGGCATTTACACTTCCTATTTCCCCAGGCAGGCAGGCCTCCTCACTTTTTATGTGATTGTTTCCTTTTATTCTTTCAGATCAAATCGCCATAGAGGCTTTCCTTGACTATCTTGTTCGATGTAAGCCTTTAATAGTTTGTCTCTATCATATCACTCTGTTTTCCTTCATGGCCCTTATTAGAACCTGTAATTATCTTGTTTATTTGTTTCAGTATTTTCTGTCTTCCCCTGTTGGAATGCAAGCTCTGTGAGTCATTTTCCCATTCTGTAAATCTTCCTATAATGGGTCCTTGATAAGTTTCATTATTTGTTACTGAATGATTTCTAATTATTTCTATGTTCTGGCTATTACAAATAATGTTGCAATGAACATTCCTTTTCCTTTTTTTTTGTGGACATGTGTTTTCAGTTCTCTTAGGTATATATTTACAAGTTACATAATACCTATGTTTAACATTTTGAGGAATTGCCAAATTGTTTTTCAAAGTGGATGCACCATTTTATAATCCTACCAGAAATATGGAGTATTCCACTTATTATAGTGTGTATTTTTAAAAATTCTTACTTAATTTTTTAATCCCAGTTTAGTTAACATACAGTGCTATATTATATATTTTGTTTATTTAAACTTTAGCTTTCTTAGTAGGCATGGGAGTAGTATTTCATTGTGTTATTTCCATTTCACTAATGACCAATAATGTTGGCATCTTTTCATGTGCTAATGTTGACCATCCTTCTTTGGAGATATACCTTCTTAAATCTTAATGCTCATGTAAAAAATTTAGGTTGTATGCCTTTTATTGTTGAGTTCGTAAGAATTCCTTATACATTTTAGATACTAGTCCTTTATCAGATACATGATTTGCAAATATTTTCTCTATTTCTGTAGGTTAGCTTTTCAGTTTCTTTGTTTTTTCTTGTATCACTTGTGTTTTTGATGCCATACCTAAGAAATCATAGCCTAATTCAAGGTCACAAAGATTTATCCTACGTGTTCTTCCAAGAATTTTATAGTTTTAGCTCTTACATTGAGATCTATGATTCAGTTTGAATTAATTTTTATGTATCTTACCAGGAATGGGGTCCAAGATCATTCTTTCGCATTTGGATATCCAGGGTTCCAGTCCCATATGTTGAAAATTCTTCTATTATACACACACACACACACACACACACACTGAAAAGGTTTCAAGACTGGAAAAGAAGTAAATATATTCTTCTATTATTGAATTGTCTTCCCTTGTCAAAAATCAACTGACCGCAAATGTAAGGGTTTATTTTTGTACTTTCAGTTTTATTCCAAAGTCTGTATGTCTGTCTTTATGTTGGTACTGCATTGTCTTGATTATGTAGCTTGGTAGTAAGTTTTGAAATCAGGAAGTATGAGTTCTTGAACTTTGTTCTTTTTAATATTGTTGTGGCATTTCTCTATGAATTTTAGAATCAGCTTGTCAATTTCTGAAAAATAAAGACAGCTGGGATTTTGATAAAGATTATGTTGATTCTGTAGATCAGTTTTGGGAGTATTGCCATCTTCACAATATTAAGTCTTCAAATGCACAAACATTGTATGTCTTTCCATTTATTCAGGTCTTCTGTGATTTTTTTCAATGATATTTAGTATTTTGCAGTGTACAAGTCTTGCATTTATTTTGATGAGTTTATTTCTAAGTATTTTATTCTTTTTGATGCTAGTATAAAAAATACAGTTCAGTTTTGTGTGTTGATCTTGTATCTTACTACCTTGCTAAACTCATTTATTAGTTCTACCAGACTTTTTTGTGGATTCCTTAGGATTTGTATATAAAAGATGTCATTTACAAAAACAGATATATTTACTTCTTTTCCAGTCTTGAAGCCTTTTCATTCTTTGTGTGTGTGTGTGTGTGTGTGTGTGTGTGTGTGTGTGTGTGTATAATTGCCCTAGCTAGAACCTCCAGTACCATGCTAAATAGATGTGGCAACAGCTAGCATTTTTTCTTCTTTCTGATGTTAGAAGGAAAAAACATTTTATCTTACACTATTAAGTATGTTGTAAACTGTGTGTGTGTTGTAGGTGCCTTTTATCAGGTTCAGGAAGTTCCTTTCTATTTCTGATTTTCTGAGTGTTTTTAACGTGAAAGGGTATTAGATTTTGTCAAATGTGTTATCTTTGTTTATTGAGACAATCATCTTAAATTGTCTGAAAAAGAAACAAAGCTAATTGAATACACACACACACACACACACACACACACAGTGAAACACACTCATGCATAACCAAGAGCAAGCAGATAGCCGTTAGGTGTTGGCCAATTCAGCTACATCTTTTTGCCATGTTTAATATCTCATGTCTTTAATGAGTAAAATGACTGAGTTAACCCAAAATGTGAAGTTAGAAAAGTATAAATCTAAAATAAAATGCATGCACACCTATTTGTAGTATTCTCTGGTCTTGATCAAGGTAGAACATGTCACTATAAGGGTATTTATTGTAAGAGTTGATTAAAATAATCATTGCTTTATTAAAACTACCAGGTTGCTGTAATTGTAAGCATATATTTCCTTCTACTAACATCCTATCTTATTTTAATTGATGCCAATATATCCTATCCACCCCCCCCACCACTCCTCTTCCCAAAGCTGTCCAAAATAAAAGCATGCATGCTACTACAGAGATAATCTCTGAAATAATAGTCTTACCTAAGCCCAGGTCAAATATTTCTCTAGGCAACAAGAGATTTATTTTAACAATAAGTAACTATTAAAACAGCACAACAGGTATATAATTCTACTTATTTTTGTACTGTTGAAATATGTTATTTTTGTTGAGAAAATGAATAAAATAGTCTTTATCAGTAGTTTACCTCCTTAAATTAAAAAAAATCTTTGATAATTTTTTTTGAAAATATGTATCCCAAAGTCTTACTAGATCATAAGACAGTTTTATTGGCTATAATGTGACCCTCAGTGCTAGTACAGTTAGACTAAGTTTCTCTAGTAGCTGCCTGGGCTCATCTCGGTGTATTTATCTAGAACTTCGACAGCCTTATCTCCAGACTCCTTATATATCTGGGTCATCAGCCAAGTAGAAGCTCTGTCCTAGCCTGGACTGGACTATGATTTTGTCTGTGAATGAATCTACTTATTTCAGGGCTGTCTCTTTTTAAATATGTCAATTTACAGGAAGAAATGAAAATAATAATAGTATGCTAGAAATGAAAGTAATTTTGCAGGTCATCTTGTTTATCATTTGATTCTATCTCATGTAGGTATTGATTCTAAACAATCTTATGTCATTGATTAATTAACCATT
Organism: Callorhinus ursinus; assembly: GCF_003265705.2. Lineage (NCBI taxonomy): Eukaryota > Metazoa > Chordata > Mammalia > Carnivora > Otariidae > Callorhinus > Callorhinus ursinus. The sequence goes on from NW_027397074.1 coordinate 56,206,296, forward strand.
TTAACCAATTTTAGTAACAAGAAAGGCTGATTCATGGAGCAGCCTGTTGATTTCAGACAGCTCTTATTTTTTAGAAACTTTGACTCTTATTTTTAGAGCATTCTTCAGTATATTGATTTGTGTTTAGAGTCTGGTAATCTGTTGTTATTAAGATCCAGTAGTCTTAGTTGTCCTCTTAAGAGTACATTTCATATGTATACAAATATATTGTATGTTACAAATAGGTCAAGTGTTTGAAAATAGTTATATTTCCACTTTGTTCTCTTCTTTGGGTTAAACATCTCAGGCTACTAAAATTATTGATTAATCATTGCAAAATGGTTTATGGCTCTAATTTAGAACTTTGCGTACTCAGTGTCTGGTTGTTGTTATTTTGTCTTAACAACTTAATGAGGTATAATTTTCATACCATAAAAATGACCCATTGCAATTATATAATTCAATGATTTTGATATATTTAAATTTGTGTAATCATCACCAGATCCAGTTCTAAAACACCTCCATTACTCCCCCAAATTCCCTCATGTTCATTTGCAGTCAATCCCTGCTACTACTCCCAGCTAGGCAACTGCTGATCTACATTCTGTGTTCATAGATTTGCCTTTCCTAGAAAATTTTTATAAATAGAATCTTACATTATGTAATCTTTTGTGTCTGGCTTCTTTCAATTAGCATAATGTTTTTGAGATTCACCAATGTTATAGTGTGTTTAGAAGTTTTTTCCTTTTATTGCTGAGAAGTTTTATATGGGTCAAATTTTATTAGTTCACCACTTGATAGACATTTGGAATTGCTTTCTCTGTTTGAGTAATGCTGCTGTGAACATCTGTGTACAAGTCTTTGTATGGACATATAGATAGTTTCAAGGAGTATAAATGCAGGGTTCAATGATAAGGCTATGTTTATCCATTACGAAACTTTTAAGCTGCAGCTGTTTTTAAAAGTGGTTTTGTTTTGGTTTTGGTTTGTGGGTATTTTACATTCCTGTCAGAAATGTATAAGGATCCCAGTTTTTCCTCATCCTTGTCAACTTCTGCTATTTTCAGTCTTTCTGAGAAGAGCCATTCTGGTGGGTATATAATGGTATATCAGTGTGGTTTTATTATTTTTTTAAGATTTTATTTATTTATTTGACAGAGACAGAGAGACAGGGAACACAAGCAGGGGGAGTGGGAGAGGGAGAAGCAGGCTTCCCGCTGAGCAGGGAGCCCGATGTGGGGCTCGATCCCAGGACCCTGGGACGAAGGTAGCCGCTTAATGACTGAGCCACCCAGGTGCCCCTCGGTATGGTTTTAATTTGTATTTTCTTAGTGACTAATGATAGTCATGTGGCCATTCGTATTTTCTCTTTGGCAAATTGTTCATTCAGTCTCTTGCCCATTTTTTAACTGGGTTGTTTGCTTTTTTGTTACTGAGTTGTAAGTGTTCTTTATATATTCTGGATATAAGTCCTTTATCAGATATATGATTCCCAGAAATTTTCTCCTAGCAAGTAATATATTCTTAATGCTGTTTTGGGAAGCAAAATATTTTAATTACGATTAAGTCCAGTTCATCCACTTTTTCTCTTTATGGATTATCTTTTTGGTGTTTTATGTAAGAAGTTGTTGCTTAATCTAAGATCATAAAGGTTTTGTTGTTTTTATTTTTGAAGTTTTAGCTCTCATATTTAGATCTGATCCATTCTGTGTTAATCTTTGCATATGATGTGAAGGGGTCGTCTGTTGAAAAGACCACGCTTTATCCTTAAATTGCCTCGGCTCTATTGTAAAAAATCAGTTAACCGTACCCATTAAGGGCATATTTCTGTACTTTCTCATCTGTTTCAATGATTCCTATGTCTATCTTTATACCAGTACCACTGTTTTAATTACTGCAGCTTTATATTAAGTTTTGAAGCCAGATTGTGTAAGTACTCCAACTTTTTACTTCTTTTAAAAATTGTTTTGGATATTCTGAGTTCTCTGAATTTCCATATACATTTTAGATTCAGCTTGTCAGTTTTAACAACAACAACAAAAAAGCCTGCTGAGATTTTGATAAGGGTTGTTTAAAATATATAGATCAATCTGGGGAGAATTGCCTGAAAGAGTTCTTCACAAGTGAAAATTATTATTGATATCAGGATTTTTTCAAAAAAATTTTCAAGGAAATCTTGAATCCTATTTTGTAATCCACCTATACTATTTTTATATAAAAATGTTTGTTGATGATTTTTCAAAAGTAATACAACAGGAAAATGTTCATCCTATTTATGTACCCTCTGCAGGGGTCGGAGGGGGGTCATATATGTACCCTAAGATGCAGAAGTTTAGAGAAAGTAATGGACCATTTTTTTATTCCTTAAAAAAATACCTTTGTTTCATTCTGCAAAGTATTTGAAATTGATGTAGCAACTGTAAGAAAATATGAGCGAGATTTTAAAATAAGCTTTATCTTGATTTTGTTGGTTTTAGTAATATTTATAGATAATTATTTATCTGTGTTCTGATTTTACATTTGTTCTGTTTTTGCTATCAAGGCATGCCATGTTGTTGACTGACATTTTATTGCAGTATTAGTGTAATAGACAGCTAATGAGTTTGTAAAGGAAGGAAGTAAAATTGGTTTTTGTTAAACACTTCTTACAATCAACTACTTTGTGATATGCAGCCAAAATCCTGTGACATGGCTGTTTCTACCTTTACTTACACATGATAAAAACTGAGTTTAGTGAGGGTCAGAATCATGCCTAAAATTTCATACAAATTGAGGTGACATTCAAATCTAGATATTCTGATTCCAAGGCCTGTATGCAGGCTGAAAAAGAGTTTGACATTTAAGATTTGACTTTCAAGTGTGTCCTGACTTTTATTTTTCTGTGTTTGTTTTTCTGTTGGTTTCTTTATACCCTGCCCCATTGTCGAATGGTCTTAAGGCAACTTAAGAGTGCATAAAATACAGCAAGATGGCATAAATTAAAAATAGGAATAAAATGAGACACAAAAACAAGGGTGGGGAAAGTCCTTTTCCCAGAAAAACAACAACAACATCCTGTAAGTGACTATTGCTGGGAGACTGGAAAAAAATCTGAGCTGGAAAAGTCTGTGGAAGTAAATGGGCTGACTTGGTGTGAGCTTTGGCATCTGCCCTAATCATAATACATGTGAGGAAGTGAAGTCGTATTTGCTTTTGCTTCCTCTAAGTGCCGAGCACAGTGCCTTCTACGTGGTAAGCCCTTCCTCTAAGTGCCGAGCTCAATTCACTAATGAACTTTACTGTCAGCATTCTAATGTTACTGAGCTGTTGGAAGTCTTTTTTTCTTCAAATAGTCAGGAATTTTAGATTTCTCTGTTAGTGTATTTGTTGTAAGCATCATTTCATTGTTTACTTGATCCATACTATATTTGAAAATGTTATTTCAGAAATGCTTATAACTCATTTACACATGTACATCTAGATAGGAGTGTCCCGGAAAGACATAAGCTCCACTAGTTGAGTATGTCTGTAAGTTTTGTGCTTTTGAAGGCTGTACCATGATCATTATTTGCTTTTCTATCTGCAGTCGTCTCTACTGGATTTTAAGACAAAGACTGTATTTTCTGGAGAGTTTAAAATTCATAAGTATTAAAGCATTTCAGTTTGTAAGTGTGTCAAAGAGTATTAAGAGAGAGAAAGTTTATGTTCACTCAAATAATACTCATAATTTCATAATGCCTGTTGATGCCATCTAGATAACCGTTTGACCTGCTTAAATTGTAAACATATGTAATAAATGTCTTCCTATGGTTTGAATTTTATCTCCCAGACTCAGATCTTTTCTAGAAAGTTTTAAAATCTGTATTAAGGTTTATAGCAACTTAAATTAAACAAAAGGATTTTGTCAGTTTGTCCTCAGATAACTCTTAAATATGACCCAACTGTCAGCGACCTGAACCATTGTATTTATTTTGACTCGGCTTCATTTGAATGCTGTGATTAAAAATAACTGAAACGTATCTACATAAAATAGTATATTTTCAATTTTGTAGTTAATTCAGTATTGGAAAAAGTAGAAAGGGTTGACCTTAGGGAAAACCAATAAAACCTCCACCAACCTTGATAAACATAGATCTAGGTATCAGAGCTACTCCAGAGCTCTCCCTTTGCGACAGATTATAGTGAAAATGTACTACTAAACCGTCTCAGTTAATTTTGTAGAGAGGAAAAATAAGGGGTTAAGATGTGCCGCACGTTTCTGTAAAATATGCTTGTTTTAAAACTATCGTCTCTTTCTGAAACATTATCATCATGCTGGACTCTTCAAGATCGTATCTCCAACTGAGATTTCAGAGATGAAAAATCATCCAAGGAAGTGACTGCCTGAGATTTTGTAAAATTTCTTACTCTTTTTCAGGAAATCATCTTATATCCTCTTTATTTTGTCTACTCTTGAGGTTGAGAGATTTGTAATAAACTGGCATGCCTGCTCACAGCGCGTATCAACAGAGATGGATGCAGTAACAGATGAATCTTGGTGGTGGCCAACATAGCTCCCGCTCCCCTGGGGGGCCTGGTCGTCCGGGGGGACCTGGTCACCCCACAGGCTGGCTCCATCTCTACTGGGGGAACTGCCCCATGACTTCCTTTCTCCCCCCCCGCCGCCACTGATGGATCCATTCTTTTCCCTCTGCTTGCCTTCCCTCCCTAACTTTAAATAATTCTTTACTGGGTATAGAATTTGAAGAATTTGGTAATTTGCTAGGGAGCAGAACAGCTCTCAGACTAGTTGGGAAAATGCCTCCTCTTTTCTGATAGGATCCTGGTGATTATAACCTTTTGTAAGTACAGAAAAGTGTTGCGATTTGTGTCTTTGTTAGCTGGTGGTTAACAGTTTGTCAGGATTTTAGTCAAGTCTCCTGTTTTCAGATGTATAAAGCATTATGGATATGGACTGTCTTTGAAACATGAAAATTAACTATCTTGGATTGGCATTATTAATGATTTTTCAGAATTAATATTTGTAAAGTACTTTAAATATGAGAAGCACTTTAGAAGGGATATTAATAATGTTATTAATATTAATCGTAATAATCAATTGTATTAAAAATAAATCAGTACTCCTTTTGATATTTAATCTTTAATATTCAGTTGTATTAAAAGAACACTGATACTGCTTCTGTTAGTTTGTCATGGGAAAGGAAATGATATTATTACCCAGAATTGATAAGATCCAATCAATTTGTAAAAGTAGTATTCCCACATCAAGTCCTGTTTTATCTATTTATTTTAAACCCTATTTTAAATTAAATTTTTTCTTTGTAATCATTAATTTTATTTTAGATTTTCCAATATTTGTATGGTCTTTTGTGTGGTTCCAAGAAGATGGAATTTGCTTGCTTATTTTTGTACATGAAATTAATTATTAGACACAACCATATAACAATTGCTGTTTTTGTGAGTCAAAATGTTTGACTCTCTGCAGTTTTATATGAGTTTTATATCTACTTATTATTTTTGTTGTAATCAATATATTGAAATATTGTAATTCATACTCTGAAATCCACGAAAAAGAAAACACAGTTGTGTTCCTTTTCCTATTTCCCTACTGATTGACTGTAACTTGGTGGTGTGTGCTTAGTGTTGGTTTCCTAAGATAACTGGGTTTTGATTTTTTTTCCCTGCCATGTTCCTATGCCTAGACAGTACCTGGCATGTAGTAAGTGACTGAATGAATAAGAATAGGCAACATGACACTATCCAATCTATGTAGATCTATTTTAGTAGACTCCTCTGTTGGGGTTTTAGAGTTTGGGTAAATCCTATTACTCACAACTCCAGAATTTGGAAACTTCTGAGACAGACAGAGGTGCCAGGCAGATGGAGATCAAAGTACCAGTTTTATCACCAGTAGAGGCTGAATTGGAGAACATGCATTACATGCACAGATAAAGTGGGGCTCACCTCTGAATTAGGCATTTATACCCTCCCAGCTGCTGGAACGGCTAGACGGACATCCGCAGTCCTCTGCCATAGGGGAAAGGATAAAGACAGGCCTGAATGCATCTTCTATTCTATAGGTAGAACTGAACTGAGAAAAAGGAGTTGAACTGGGCACGTTCAGCATGTTTTCTTAAACTCACCAATGAGATGAGTTTCTGCCCTCCTCATGATAAACAGCGAAGGAACAGAATGAAGCTACTAGCTTTTCTTGATCAAAAACCTGCTCATGAGGGACGTCTGGGTGGTTCATGGTTCAGTTGGTTAAGCCTCTGACTTTGGTTCAGGCCATGATCCCAGGGTCCTGGGATTGAGTCCTGCATGGGGCTCAGTGGGGAGCCTGCGTCTCCCTCTGCTTATTCGCACTTCTCTCTCTGACAAATAAATAAAATCTTAAAAAAAAAAACCTTCTCATGAAAATATGAGGAAAAAATCGAGGTTACCCACAAGACACTCTGATTAAGCATAAATCCCTTCATACCATTACATTTTTTCTGCAGTTTTTCTGTTTGCTATTTTTAAGAGCCAGTTTAAATTACTGTTATATATACCAACATTTGCAAATCATGAAAATGAATATTTTGTATAGTAGTCAACATAGTAAACATTGAACGAATCTAGCAGAGTAGGAGCTTGGACAAAGTAGGTTTAACAATAAAATAATAAAAAAAGTATTTTCATGTTCCCATTTTTATATATGATATACACAATATGTTCATTCACTGCAATCTTGGTTTCTAGTAAAAATACTCTTTGGTTTATCTTCTAGGTGCACATCTGTGATATCTAGTAGCTGAGTTGGTGTCCTATTTTGTGAATCACTATTGTAAGTTAAAATATTTGGGTCTTCCATATTTTCTGTCTCTACTTTCCACCTCAAAAAAAAAATGAAACAAAATAAAGCTTTATGAAGAAGTAGAATTTCTTACTAAAGATTACTTTATCAAATGTCTTAAGTGAATGATCCTTGCCAGAATAAAACCATAAGCATTATCATTTAAAAGTATAATAAAAGCATTTTGATTTGGTAATGTTAAAAATAATGATTTTAACCTACTGACATAAAAAGCCCACTGGTCAGTTGACAACTAGTAGGCCCTGAAAACAATAGCATTTATTTCTTGTCATCATCTGGGATGTAGTCCTTCGCCTGTCAAATTGACTCACTTTTCTGAGGGTAGACCCATGTTAACCAAGCTCATGAAATTAATGTTTAAAACTGAAAAGGTTAGTTTGTTGATTTACGGTATAAATTATTGTAGTAGGGACAAAATGACTAGAATATGCAGAATCTGTGAGTTCTGTCTGTGTATGTAAAAATTAAAATGAGGAATTTGGTTGTTAGAAATAGGAACAGCAGTGGAAGCTAAATAATAATCACAATCACAAGGTTGCTTGGGGATTGTGTAATCAGAATTAGAGGGAGGCTGATATATTAGATGTTTTATGGTACTGGAGGAAGGAAGGCAGTCTGGTGTAGCCATATCCACCATAGGTATGATCTTGCTGCAGGAGTTAGAATAATGAAGTTTATTGGCCCCAACCCCCGCCAGTTAGGGGAAGAATATTTCAAATATGACATACTAAAATACTGTCTCTGCAAATAGTGCTTAAGTGAACATTTTCAGTTATCTCTGTGACTTATTTGCTTCTATACTTTAATGTCTAGAAATGGGATGTCTATGGGAAAGGAGAGGGATTAAAAACAAATAAAAACTAACCTAATTTTAGGCAAATTATCCAAATAGAATCATGTACTGAGTACATTAATTTTAAAAGTATAACCTTCGCTTTTCTGGCAGAATTACAGTATGCTCATGTGATAATTTACTTGTACATCTTGGACAGTGTCAACCATTAAAGTTGGCCAACTTCCTCCCTGCTTTGGAATTTATATAGGTGATTATAATGTAATGCAGTGTACACTAGAGTGTATGCAGGTACAAAATAGAGGGGGGAACATAGGCAGAAGAATTAGTTCATTTTATTATGTACTAATTTTATAACTCAGGGAAGTCAAATTAAATCAAGATAATATCAAATAAATGTTACTGTAGCAGCCTTTGTGCTTTAACTGGGGGTGAATAGAAGAATAACATGCTTGTTTTCTTTAGAATGCTTAAAATCACCACAGTACAGGCTAATTGTGATGTATTTGACAAACACCACTAAAATTGAATATAGAAAAGGAAAAATGTATAATATTTAGGCTTACAAGGACTTTTCATGGATGGGGCAGCAATAAAGTTGAATCTTGAAAAGTTGAAACTTGAAAGTTGAATTTTAAAGGTAAATGTTAGGGTTGGGAGCGGAATGGTACAATGTGTAGAGAGGAAAAATGTGAGCAAAGCAGGATCTTTGTTGATTCTAGGTCCCTCTTCTCAGTTTAGGCCTGGACTCCATGACAGTGGGTTTTATTGACTTGTATGATTTTAAGATAATAATTTGTGCATATATACATGCCCTTATAATATATATATTACAATCAATTGTTATTTTACCTGTTTGCTCCACTAGACAGTGAGTGCTGTATCCCCAATGCTTCAGAAAGTGTTAGGCTTATAAATGTTGGTTGAAATGATCTTAAGCTCAGAAAGGATTAACATATGTATTCTTAGTGTATACTATAAAAAGACTATTTTTTTTACTTTCATATTTAAAAGCCTTGGTGTAATTGGGTTATAGTACCCTTTAGTCTCTGAGCATGACCTCTTTCTGTATTCCCAAATTCATGGGTTTAGATACATGTATTATTATTAGAGTAGTAGAGATGACCCTCAGCCTCACCCCCAGAATTCTTCTCTCTACTACATCCCTGCTCACCAAGCAGCAAGAATGATAAGGCAGCTCTTAAATATAGGTCTTGTTTATAGCAGTATAGAGTGCAAAAATGCCCTTAAGCCATCTGAAAATAATATTTTCCACACAATGAGAGTGACTCTTCAGAGCTGTGTAGTATTTAAAGACAGGAAACTCATCAAGAAGGCTACGTTCTCTATTCCAACACATAATAAGCAATAATGGGATAGAATTAGATCAAACTACCACCAAAGGGAAAGGGAAGTTGATAGATAGAATAAGATAGAATAAGAACAAATAAAAAATAACCTAATTGAAGCAAAATCGAAATAGCATCAAGCACTGAATATATTAACTATGAAAGAATGGTCTTCATTTGTCTGGCAGAATTGCAGCGAGGTTCTATTGTGTGCTATTTCAGTTGCATATATTGGACAGTGTCAGTCATTAAGGGAAGTATTATTTATCCTGAGCATCCACATTTCTATAGCAACAGTATACCTGTTTATGCAATTATACATTATTATCGCAAATCATGCTTGATATATTTTGGTACCAGTTTCCTGTCCTAAACTCACACAAGTTTTATATATACTCACTGCCTATTGAAAGTCTCTATCTGCCTTCTTTCTTCAGTCTAGGCAAGTAACACATGAAATGAAACAGTAACTTGAAATTCAGCATTTAGACTGAACCCAAACAACTCAAGTCTTGTTTTATTTTAATTTAAAAGCTGCTTGTTTTTGAAATAGATTAATTATACTAATTTTCATAGGCTATACAGCAATCAAATTCTTAATATTATAGTTTTCCATATACAAAGAATTATATAAATTTTTAACCATATCATGTAAAGAGTAGATCCATTTTAATGATAAAAATTCATTACCGAATAGAAGGAAGAGCAGAGGATTGATTTTAATGACAATAAAAATGGAAATAGTTTTTTATTACATAATAGAGTTGGCTAAGAAAATAGAGCCTTAAAGGGGTATAATAACATATGATCTTTCCCTCTTAGAATAGAGTTAACATTTTAATGTATATGCTAAATTATATTCTTTTCCCTCCTTTTGAGTTTCTCTTATCAGTAGTAATAGCTGTATCTTGTTTTATATAATTGCCAGAACTTTAGAACCACCTACTTTCCTAGATAAACCTTTTTCCATATTGCAATTTTGAGTCACCTTATTTTGTGAATATTATTTTTTAACCTATTTGTATTTGGTTTTATTAGCAAGATTCATTTTACTCATGTGTAAAATAACTTTATTAAAATTTTAAATCACTTTAATGGATGCCATTTTTTTAACTTCTCCAAAGTATTTCTCCTTCATTCATTGGTATTTGATGAATTTCTGCCTCTTATCTACCTATTTATTTAGTTTCATTGTCCTACACAGGCTTATCACATTGTAGTTGTAGCTGACGTGAGATTTCCGTTTTTATAATGCTGTGTTAAAAAGCCTTCTATAAAGTTTTATTATGGGAGTTGGTGGCAGTTGTTTCTCTTCTCCTGAAAATATTATAGTATACAAGAAAAAAATAGGAAAAATATTGATGAACTTATATTTTTGTGTAAGTGTCTGTTGTCCATATATTTAGGTGGACTCATAACTGCAATCATCAAATAGATACCATTTTATAATTGTAATCTTTCCCTTAACTTTATATTACGACATTATTTTGATAATCATTAATTGTAATGAATATGTACCATTCCTTCTTATTTATAATGGGAATTTACTTCAAATGAACATTATTCCTAGTAGCATCATTTATATGAAATGAACACTTTTCAAGCAACTTTTCTTTCCCTTTGGTGGTAGTTTGATCTAATTCAGAACATCTCCTCTTAGGAGAAAAATGAAGAGAAAAATGGCAATTCAGACTTTGCTTTTCAAAAGGGTTTTTAAACAATTAATATATTTTTATTTGAATATAGTTGACATACAGTGTTACATTAGTTTCAGGTGTAAAACTTACCTATTTGACAAGTTTATACGTTACGTTTTGTTCACCACAAGTATATCAAGCAGTTTTTTAGTCAAACAGACATCACCACTACCACAGTAGTAATAGAAATATATTCAGTATTCTCTTTAATTAAGGTAGTTCGAAGGTTAATGGATTAATGTCATTTTTTGAATGTCTGTTCTTTCTTCTTAAAGCATTATCTGAAGAAGGCATCAATTCAGACTCTTTTGATTGAAAAAAACTCAAGTTCCTTCTGAATTATAAATTAAGTTAGTTTCTATTAAGTGATATATATTGGGTGATCATCATCATTTTTATAAGTGGTGAGAGCATGATAGTATGTCAGTTTTAGGACACATTTATGATACAGTAAATTTGCAGTGTCTGCTGATTTTTATATGTCTTACAGTATATTCTATAATCAGTATTTTAAATATCTGTCACAAATCTGTGGTTATTGAAGTTTAATTTGTGATTTAAATGACTAAATTTTATGACTTTATGATTTTAGTTTTACTGACTTAGCCTTTCTGTCATTATTTTTTCATAACTTTAATACAAAGCCCTTAAGTCAGGATTCAACTCTGAATTATAATATTCTTCATATGGGTAAAAACAGTTCACTTTGTGGTTTTCTGTTTTATGATGCAATTTCCAGGAAATTGTGGGGGGAAATGGGTACTGCCAAGACATTTTTTTTTTTGCACTTCAAAATGTCCTAAAATTCATGGCCTAGAAGTAAATAAATAATTCCAATATTTTTTAAAGAAATCTTTGCATGTACTGTACTTAGGGCAAAAAGAGCCAAGAGGAAAAGAGGTATAAGGATCAGTCCTAGGCAAAACAGGAAAGTAACATTTTTTTCATGTATATTCTCTTATTTTTTGGTTATCCCCTTTCTTTTCCCAGCCATTGGGTAGTGTTTCTTCCAACTTCTCCACATGGCACCTATGGGCCAGCCTGTCTCCCTAAGGAGTATCTTTAGCATCTTAATTCACATGAATATGCCTATGAACAGGCATAAGATAAATTTTAATACACATTTCTAATAAAAATACTAAATAGCAATAATTGAACATTTTTCTTTATGAAAAACATCTATTTTTAAGTAATAAAAGTAGACTAAAAATAAGTATTTTACAGAAAAAAAACAGTAAGTTACTCTCTTTAATATTCAGAGATTAAACAAATTGAAAACACTAACATCCAAAAATACATGAACCAAAATAGTACTGCTGGAAGACAACATGGAAAAAAATGTTTATCCTTGCTAACAAAGACATGCAATTTTAGATAGCAATAAATATATTGATAAATTACAATGCTATTTGTGGACAAAGCTGCAAGAAAATTGGCATTCTCACATTTTACTAGTAATTCATCATCTATGATATCTATTATGGGTATCTTTAAATCAGACCTTTAGAACCTAAAAACCCTTGGAAAGCAATTTGAGGGTAAAATTCTTCAAGGTCTTTATTATTTTTGCCTTACTTTTTATAGTTTCACATCCTTACCTAATTTAACAATAGTTTTTTTAAAATTGACTTAGCTTTATTTTTTCCAAAGTATTCAGAATAGTTCAGTTTTTAAAGCATTCTGCTTTTCTATTTTTGATTTCATCTTTTATTCTAATACCTAATGTTTAATCATGAAATCACAATAACAAGTTCAATAGGAATAAACAAGTTCAAACAGTAGGAAATAAATGGCATACTCAGATTAATTCAAGGAAAGTTTAATAAAGGGCTTATATGCAAAAATGTAGTCAGAGTGTAGGGAAACCAGAAGGGATTATGCAACATCCAAGAACAGTTACCCTAAGGTCATACTACTACTTCTGACTTCTCACCAGCTGGACCCAACAGGAAGCCAGAGATGTGTATTAATGTGTGTCGTGTAGCTCACTTTGGTAGGACAAACCAGAGAATGGGAAGAGTAGAGAATAACTCTGGATAGGCAAGTGAAAGGTATCTGACACACTTGGGAACCAACGCAGTGGGTCCTCATTTAGTAGACTGGAGAACTATATATGGGTTACACATGCGCAGATTCACTGTGCTATGGACATCAGTCAGAGTGTTTCATAAAAGAAATGAGGAACGCTGTAAATGCAGTGAGGAGTTAAGAGGGCTTTTTCCTCCATTTGGCCCCCTAAACTGTCAGTAACATACTTCCCCAAATTTGTTCTGGATCTTCATATCCAGATTAATCTGGATTTCTGTCTTGATTTTTCTAACTCTTCCCAAATTAGTGTAGCTTTCTTATTCTCTAAGGCTCCATTTTCCATATCTGTATTAAATACTCCATCAAATAAATTAGGCTGTTAGGATTTTTAAAAATCCTATTCAAGAAAATTTCAATTAAAAATTCAGGAAAACTTTTCCTGGGTGGTTTGGCTATTATATTCTAGGGAGTTGCTTTAATTATGGTTATTGGGTTACTTTCTTTCTCCCTGTTTATAATGTAATAATGTAATAGTTGATACATACAAAAGAATATATGTAATGTTTTTGTAAGCTCTGAAACATAATAAAACAAACATTGTGAATCCACACATTACCAACAAAATGCATTAATTCATTTTTACTATTTAATATTCCACTGCATGATTATCCCACTATTTACTTATCTATTTTATTGTTGATAGACATTTTTTTGTTTTGCTATTATGAACAACAAAAAAAATTTTTGTTATATTTCATACATACTTGTTGGTATACATAAGCAAGAGTTTCCATTGAGTCTTTCTTTAGGAATGAAATAGCTCAGTCATAAAATAGGCATATTCCCCTTTAGAAGACAGTGTAACATTATTTTCCAAAATGATGCATTAATTTACACTTCTACCAGCACATACGAGTGTTCTACTTGCTGTATATGTTCACCAGCATTTGTAGGACAACTTCTTTTTTATCATTTTTTAAATTACCCTGAGTGGTAAAAAGATAATCTCACAAACATCTTAATTTGCATTTCTTGGATTACTAATCAGATTGATCACACTTTCCTTTTTATTGGTCATTGGGTGTTCATCTTTCTTCTGCCTTTTCCCATTTTTTTTTCTTTTGGGTTATGGGTCTGTTGTATTTTGATTTGAAGGGATTCTTTATATATAATATATACAAGTAATTGTTGGGTAGATGAGAGAGGGAATTAATAGATAGCAAAAGCATTCTCCTATTTTGTGAGTATATAGTAAATAAATTCTCCCAATTTTATGGTGTATCTTTTTACTTTCTTTAGGAGACTTTTTTTTTTTTTTTTTTAGAGCTAGAAGCTGGGGGAGATGGGCAAAGGAAGAGAGAGAATCTCAAGCAAACTCCACGCCCAGCATGGAGCCTGATTCCGGGCTTGATCTCATAACCCTGAGAATCATACCTGAACTGAAATCAAGAGTCTGATGCTTAACCGACTGAACCACCCAGGTGCCTCTTTCTTTAGAAGACTTTGGATGAGGGGCACCTGGGTGGCTCAGTCATTAAGCCTATCTTCAGCTCAGGTCATGATCCCAGGGTCCTGGGATCGAGCCCCGCATCAGGCTCCCTGCTCTGCAGGAAGCCTGCTTCTCCCTCTCCCACTCCCCCTGCTTGTGTTCCCTCTCTCGCTGTGTCTCTCTCTGTCAAATAAATAAATAAATCTTTTTTAAAAAAAGATTTTTGATGAAATTATTGTTTATCAATTTTTTAATGATTGCAATCCTATAAATCACAAAGTTATTTTCCTTTATTTCCTTCAAAAAGCTTAAAATTTTACCTTTCTTTATTAAGTCTTTCTTCCATTGGGAATATATTTTTTGTGGATGGTATGATGGGGATCAATTCTTATTGATCTAAACAATTTTATATTCTATATATCAAAATAGATACATAGATTCTATATATCTAACCAATAATTCTAATTTTTGAATAGCCCCTGTCTTCTTGTCATATACTGTTTCCATTTCTATATGGCCTTACTTCTAGGCTTTATTCTATTCTATTGGTAAATTAGTTCATTTCTGAACCTCACTACATTAATTACTGTAGATTTCCTAAGATTTCATTTTTCTTAGAAGTGTCTTGGCTATTCCTAGGCTGTTGCTTTTCTATATGCATTTTTCAATCAGCTTGTCAGTTTGCACGAAAAGCTTTGGGATTTTATCCATGGGAATAACATTGACTCCCTTAATCAATGTGGGAGAAAGTCTAAGTGATATTTGGTCTTCCACTGACGAACACTGTACATTCTTCTTTTAATAAAGTTTTACAGAACATGTACAAATTTGTAAATATCTATGTTTTTTAGAATCTTATGCCTTTTTTAGTTATTATTGAAAAATAGAATTCCTGTGTTAACAATTATATCATGTACAAATCAACATAGTTTCATGGCTTCCTTTCCAAATCTTCTACCTGTTATTATTATTGTCCTTATTTCTCAGCTGACAAGAACTTCTAATGGTGTTGAAAGAAGCACTCACAGTGGGCATCTGTTTTATTCATGATTTAGTATGATAGCATTTCCAGTGTTTTTGGAAGATAGTTATTAAGATTAAAGAAGTTCTGTTACTAATTTTTAAGAGAGATAAAAATCTGAATAGATGTTGACCCCTATCAAATGTGGGGTTTTTTTGCAGTTGAGAAGAGGTACCCCCCTTTTCTATTGAATTTAAATTATAGCTTTCCTGTTGCTAAATTTCCCTTGCGTATTGTGATTAAACCCCTCCTTGATTGTAATAGATAATCTATTGTTCTTAAATCCTGTGGACTTCATTTGCTAATATTTGTTTAAGATCTTGGTCTATAATTTTTCTTTCTCATCCAGTACTTTTTTAAGTGAGGTATTAGGGTGAGAGTGTTTTTCGTTTTTGTTTTGTTTTGTAGCATAGTATGCAAGATTGGAAAGATAAGTTCCTTGAAAGTTTGGTAGAATTTGCCTCTTACCTATAAATTCATCTGAGTCTTGTGTGGCTGTTTTTTGTTTTTTTTTTGTTTTTTTTTTTTTTTTAAGAAATACTAACTTGTTCATCTTATTTTGCTTCATAATTTCTCCTTGAGTAAGTTACATTTCTTAACTGTCCTCTAAATTTTGAAATATTTTATTATAATGTTCATATTATTGTTATTTTTCCACTAAATTTTTGTTTGTTTTTTGTTTTGTTGTTTTGTTTTCTCTTTAAATTTGTAGTAAATGCTTCATATGTGCCAGTCTGTCTGACAGAAATGTTTAGAAAAATCATTACGTTATTTTTCCCGTTTCACTTGTAAGAGACTCCAAGAGGATAAGTAACTGGCCTGAAGTCACATAGTTGGTGGTGGAGCCGAATTGCATTTGTTTTCTTTAAGAATCACACAAGCTCTTTTGGGTAGAACATAATATCCATTTACTAATCCTTGAGTTGAAGGAAGTGAGCCATGACATTTGTCTAAAAGAGTCAACTTGGAGGGGAAAAAAACCCACCCATAAAATGTTTTGCCTTCCATCTGTGACTTTGAAGCACATTTTATTTTTTATTTTTGTTTAGTTAAAATGAACTCAGTTTGTGTTTAAGAAGCACATTTTAAACCACTTCAGTTTACATTTTTATCCTTTATTGAAAATCCTAATAAACTCTTTTTTGAGCTTTTAAGAAAATGTTATTATGGAAATATTCTTATTGTAGCTTTTCCCTTTGTACACCAAATAAACCTCAGATCACTTGTTTGATTCACAGGAACCTACTGTGGTGACTCTGGATGCCTTTGTACAATGATTTGATGGTTTTCTTCTCCCAAATATAGTCATTGGTTGTTCTCAGTCACTCCCTTGGAGATGGAAAAATTCATGTGAAACTTGAAACTTCACCACTTTTTATATGTCCACTAACCTATGGCACCTTTCTTTACAATGGCTAGGCTGTTTTATGTTCCCGTAAATATTTACTTGGTCTCATCTTCATTTTAATGTGCTTCAGCAAGAACAGCGTGCTCTTAGGATTTCTTTGTCTAGAAGATTAGAAAACTAGAATTTCCACCTTTCCAGGATATTTAATTTGGAAGCATTCATGTTGCCATTTATGCTCTCAGCTCTTGAAAATTTGCCATTTCATTATCTCTCTTCCATTTTTTGTCAGACAAGATAGTACGAATATCACTATTGTGTCTGTCTTATTTATCTAAATCTTTCTCTTAATTGTTTTGATAATTTTTTGGCTTTATGCAGAGAACATCACTGGAATGTATTTTTCTTACAGTCTTTCCCAATATTGATTTCTTCTTGAGTTAACCTACACAGAAATTCTTACTTATTTTAGTAGTAAGCTGCACTAACACCAGCTTCATTGAAATCCATTTTATTTACAGCTGCTTGATTATTTTGAAACTATATACTCCAACATGTTGAGCCACTGAAATCTTTGCAAGAAAGAAAAAGCAATCATTTTCTACCCTTGAATCTTTGGTTTACTAAACTAAAATGTTCTGCGTCAGATTTCATGCAGATCAGAACTTTTGGTGATGCACTTGGAATAATTACTTCTTAATTGTAATCATTCATAAAAATAGGGGATACTATTTAGAATGTCTCAATAATTATAGATTTTATAGGCAAGCTACAACATTTCCATTATTTTGTTATGGTGGAATTGCTATGAGCATGGAAGAAATTCAAAGGGTTTGTGGCCTGACTTCAGGGTTGAGGTTCAGTTCCCTTCTAGCTGACGTTTTATATTTTAAATCAGTCTGTCTTTATTTATTTATTTTTTTAGTGTTTCTAGGGAAAAAAAAGTTTTATGCTTGAAGCAAAGACCCCAAACACCCAAACAGTATTCTGATTTGTCTCTCTTCTAGTCCCCAATGCATTTATTTTCCTGAAGCTTTGTGCTTTCTTTTTCTTTAATAAACACTTAAAAAATATATTGCTTGCAGTTGTAATTCAACACAAGGACCTCGGAGTTGCAAGCCTTTCATGAAAACTTGTCTTAGATTTCTGCATTTTACTTACATTGTAAAACTTCATTTTTACAAAGTTAGAGGGAAATTTAATTTATTTATTAAGGTGGTATTTGTTTTTTGTTTCTCTTGTAATAATTTATTTCTACCCTTGTTCAAAAAAGATTTGAGTCATTTAGTACAAAAAATTATGAAGTGAAGAAATCAAGCAAAAGGAAAATATCAGTGCAAAATTTAAAATGAAGCAAGGAGCAAAATTAATACAAACATGGACATTAATTCTAATGTACTTCCTAGAGATGGGCCACAGACTGAGCCCTTTCTAACCACAGATGCCAAAAGAAATATGATAATTTATATGACTCACACAGTATCTGAAATACCATGGGTACTTAGGGTATGGTGAAATAAACACTTTCAATAATACCACTACCTTAAATGTAATAATATGTTTCATTGGGCTTTTTTTTTTTTAATGTTTCTTAATTTATTCTGGGGGTATATCAGAAAAGAGTCATATCAACAAATTTAGTTCTTTGAAATACCAGTTGTTCTAGTATAGTACAATACTAACCGATCATCTGACCAAGTCATTTATTAAGTTTCACAGGATACAAATATATAGTCTCCAAGGTGGGATGGGCAAGAATATTTTTTGAGTGTTGTTGGAATGACATATTGGGACTTTTTTTGGTATTTTTATTTTGTTTTAGTTTTAATTAAAAAAATAAGCTTAAATAGTACCACTGTATAGATTGAGACTGGTTCCCTCAATCGGTGCCTTTGTTAGATTGTCACATGTCCTTTTAGTTCCAAGAGCTATCTGAGAGGAGAGTGTACCCTATGAGGCATGGGGTTTAATAGGTGTATCTTCACTATTTAGTTTATTGCACTTAGACAATATCTGGTTAAGTGGATTTTCAGAAATGCTTAATTTTGTGTTACCTAAAATAATCATCATAAAATAAGTGACTTAAAGAAATTGTAGTGTGAAAGTAATAGTACTAAATTAACACAGGCAAACAGCAAGAAGAAAAGATCTACAGACTTCTACACTTGGCCCTTTGCCATTAACAAAACTAGTTATAAAACCATGTAAGTAATTCTGGCAAGAAGTCATCTAAAAATATCTGGTTATCAGAAAGACTATGATAAGTAGTCTTGAAATAGTAGATACTATGACTCCATTATAAGGTATATGATACACTTAAAACTAAACATGCAGAACATGAAGACAAATCACATTTTATTCAGTAGAACTTAGATTCAGTTGATATTCAATCAAGTGTTGTGCAAAATTTCACCAAACATAATGATAAATATTCAGAAGTCCTATTTGTGGTTTTAATAGCAAAAGGCAAAAAGCATACCCTCTGGGAAATCTCATATCCTCCCTATTATAAGAAGTTCGCTATTTAATTTGATGAAACTACCAATGTCTCTAATGTACCTCAGCTTACATTATTTCTAAATTTTAAGTGAATTACTGAGTGAGGAAAAGACTTATTGGAAGAAAAATTATTCTATGGAAAGAGCATTCTGAAAAGATATGTTGTTTTCAGAAACATTTTTGAAAATGTTTCCATCATTATAATGCTTTTTTGGGGGGTGAAAACAATATTGTGTCATCTATACTTCTGTATACTTAAAACAATTGAAAATAACTTTTCTAATCTACTTTAAAGATCTACAATATTAAATGTTTTCATGAGCTTTGAAGCCGTTTGTCAAATATGTAAGTTCCAAATAGTTTACAAAATGAACTGGCTGTAGAGAATGAAAATTCAGTAGATGAAATGCTGCAAAAACCTTTATGTAACTCATAAAATAGACTGGAAATCATGATCCATGTAAGTCATCTTTATAAAATTATGTCATTTCATGAAACCAAATATATAAAATGTGAAATTAAAAAAAAATTAAAAGAACAGCCTGGAACTGGACCTAATATGAAGATACCCCCAAAAAAGGGAAGCATGATTGGGAGTGAGGTAAGCGAGATGGTGGAAAGGAAGCCCCTGACCTACTTTCCTTGCACAGAAACAAAGATTCAACAATAATATATGGATTAATTTCCTTTATAAGAAATTCAGAAACCAATTAAAAGATTCCTGCACCCCAAGTAAGCATGAAACCAGCACATTTATGCTGATAGGAAATTTGTTGCACCCTCTCATTATACTCCCTCCCCTTGGCATGGCACCATGTGATGAGGAGGAAACACCCAGCTCCTGGTTTCACCCTAGAGAGGGAAATAAAAGACTGGACCATACATCCATTGTTGACTTTTTGGGGCACTGCCTGAGAACTGGCTTTTGTTTCACCTGTCTCAGAGTGCTGATGGGACAAGGCATACCCTAGCTGAGAATAAGAAAGAGTTGGGCACCATATTGCTGCTCCAGAGAGCCTATGGTACAGCATACAGAGGGCAATACAATTCAGTGGTCTCTTCCTCAGGGGAGAAAGAAAACAGTGAAATATATATAACCAATGTTCTAGCTTTTGGGGGTACTGTCTAAGGAACTGATTTCTAATAGCTGAATTCAGGATGCTGATGGGATCTGGCATACTCTAGATGCCTGGGGTGCTGCTGAGAACCAAAAAAAGCAAGGCAGCATGGTGCTGTTTAACAGAACCCACAGAACAACAGACAGACACCAGAGGGAGTAAGAGATTACAAACCTAAAAAGAAAAAAAAAAGAAGAAAGAAACTAACAAATTCCTCTAATTAAGAATCAGCAGACACAAATCCAGAGAAGACATATCCTCAGAAAAGATTTGAAAGGCTTACAGAAAGTTGAGCCAGGCAGATTGGTGAAGGACTTTTCCTTGCACAAAACTAGTCTATAAAGACTGAAAGAGGTGGTTGTTTTTCCAAATACATAGACACCAACACAAAGTTACAAGGAACATGAAGAAACTGAAAAATGGCCCAATCAAAGAATAAAATAAATCTCCAGAAATGAACTCTAAAGAAATGGAGGTATATGAAGGACCTGACAAAGTATTCAAAATAACCATTATAAAGATGCTCAAGGAGATTAAGGAAGCAATGCATGAACAAAACGAGAATTTCTCAGTAAGCCTTATTTATTAAAGAAACTTCATCCATCATGAATAATCTTCCAAACAAAAAGCACCTGGCCTAGATAGGTTTACTGGAGAATTCCATCAAGCATTTAGGGAAGAAATTATACCAATTCTCTACAGTCTCTTTCAGAAGATAGAAGCAGAGGGGATACTTCCTAAATCGTCCACTGAGGCCGCCAATTACCCTAACACCAAAACCAGATAAAGATATTTCAGGAAAAGAAAACTACAGATCAATATCTCTCATGAACATAGATGTAAAAATCCTCAATGAATTATTAACAAATTGTATCCAATGATGTATGAAAAGAATCATACACCATGACTGAGTGGGATTTATCTTGAGTGTATAAAACTCAACATTCAAAAATCAGTTAATGTAATCTTATCACATCAGCAAAGTAAAGAAGAAAAATCACATGATCATATTAATAGAAGCAGAAAAAGCATGAAAAAAACCCAACACCATTCATAATAAAAAACTCTAAATAAACTAGGAATAGAAGAGAACCTCCTCAGCTTGATAAAGAACATCTATAAAAAACTTAACACTAACATTATACTTAATGAGAAACCAAAACTTTCACCACTAAGATCAGGAACAAGGCAAGGATGTATTCTCTTACCACTCCTTTTCAATATACTGGAAGTCCTGCCTTACATAATAAAACAAGAAAAGAAAATAAAAAGTATATAGATTAGTAAGGGGAAAATAAAACTTTTTATTTGCAGATAACATGATCATCTATGTAGAAAACCTGAATGAATCAACAAAAAAGCTCCTGGAACTAATGATTACAGCAAGGTTGCAGGATTCAAGGCTAATTATATACAAAAGTTAATTGCTTTTCCTATATGCCAGGATCAAACAAGTGGAATTTGAAGTTAAAAACACAGTATCTGTTACATTAGCACACCCAAAGATGAAATACTTAGGTATTAATCTAACAAAATATGCACAAATTTATATCAAGAGATCTATAAATTCTGATGAAATTAATCAAAGAAGTAAAGAAATGGAGAGATATTCCATGTTCATGGATAGAAAGATTCAATACTATCAAAATGTCAGTTCTTCCCAATTTTATGTGTAGATTCAGTGTAATCACAATCAGAATCCTAGCAAGTTATTTTGTGGGTATTCACAAACTGATAATAAGGTTTTTATGGAGACACAAAAGACTCAAAATAGCCAACACAATATTGAAGAAGAGCAAAGTTGGAGTGACACTACCTGACCTTAAGACGTACTATTATATTTTTTGAAAAATAAAAAAAAGACTTACTACTATAAAGCTGCAGTAATCAAGGAAGTGTGGTATTGGTAAACGAATAGACAAATAACTCAAAAGAACAGAAGACAGAGCCTCAGAATTGACCCGTATAAATATAGTCACCTGATCTTTGACAAAGGAGTAAAGGCAATTCAATGGAGAAAAGGTAGTGTTTTCAACAAATGGCGTTGGAACAACTGGACATCCACAGTCAAAAGAAGTGTGTCTAGACACATATTTTACACCCTTTACAAAACTTAAAATGAATCATAGACCTAAATGTAAAATGCAAAACTATAAAACTAGAAAATAACATAGGCGAAAATCTAGATGACGATGTGTTTGGCAATGACTTTTTAGACATAACATTAAAGGCATGATTCATGAAAGAAAGAATTGATAGGCTGAAATTAATTTAAATTAAATATTTCTAGGGGCGCCTGGGTGGGTCATTCGTTAAGCATCTGCCTTCGGCTCAGGTCATGATCCCAGGGTCCTGGGATCGAGCCCTGCATCGGGCTCCCTGCTCCACTGGAAGCCTGCTTCTCCCTCTCCCACTCCCCCTGCTTGTGTTCCCTCTCTCGCTGTGTGTCTCTCTCTGTCAAATAAATAAATAAAATTAAAAAAAATTTCTACTCTATAAAAGACACTGTCAATAGAATGGGGGAAAAAAGCCACAGACTTGCAAAAGTTGTATCTGATAAAGTACTGTTATCTAAAATATACAAATAACCTTTATAACTCAACAATAAGAAGACAACCCAATTAAAGAATAAGGCAAAGACCTTACAGACACCTTACAAAAGAGGGTATATAGATAGCAGATAAACACATGAATAGTTGCCTCACACTATATGTTATCAGGTAAATGCCAATTAAAACCATGAGATTATCACTACGTGATTATTAGAATGGCCAAAATTCAGATCCCTGACAACACCAAATGCTGAAGAGGATGTGGAGCAACAGTCTGTCTCATTCATTGCTACTGAGACTGCAAAATAGTACAGCCACTTTGAAAGACAGTTTGGTGGTTTCTTATATATAATACTAAATACACTCTTACCATTTGATTCAGCGTTTATTCTCCTTCATATTTATCCAAAGGAGTTGAAAACTTACATCCACACAAAAACTTGCACAGAGATGTCTGTGGAAGCTTTATTCTCGATTGCCCAACCTTAGAAGCAACCAAGTTGTCCTTCAGTGGATGAATGTATAAACTGTGGTACATCCAATCAATAGAATATTATTCAGTACTAAAAAGAAATGCGCTATTAAGCCATGAAAAGACATGGAAGAATTTTATTTTTATTTTGTAAAAGATTTTATTTACTTTAGAGAGGGAGAGAGAGCATTGGGTGACAGAGGGAGGGGCAGTGGGAAAGGGAGAAAGTCTTAAGCAGACTCTTCATTGAGTGCGGAGCCCAACAAGGGGCTGAATCTCAGGACCAAGAGTAGGACGCTTAACTGACTGCACCGCCCAATGGAAGAACTTTAAATGCACGATAGGAAATGAAAGAAAGCATTCTAAAAAGGTCCACTCCATGGATCCAACTATATCACATTCTGGAAAGGCTAAAACAATAGAGACAATAAAAAAGATCAGTGAATGCCAGGGATTGTGGGGAGAGAGGGATGAATTGTCAGAGCACAGGATTTTTAGGACAGTGTAACTACTATGTATGATGCTGTAGTGGTGACTACGTGTTATTATAAATTTGTCCAAACTCAGAGAATGTACAACATCATGAGCACACCCTAATGTAAACTTTAGACTCTGTATGCTAATGGTATGCCAGTGTAGTTCATCAGTTGTAACAAATATACCACTCTGGTGGGGGATATTGATAATGTTTGAGGCTATGCATGTATGGAGATAGGGAGCATATGGGAAATCTCTTTGTACTTTTCTCTCAATTTTACTATGACCCTAAAACTACTCTAAGAAATAGCCTATTAAAAATAGCATCCTTTGGAAATTCAGTATTTATGGTTCAAAATGCAGCTTTTCAAACTTTTAAATTCTGTAAAAATGCTGCACAAAAATAATTATTTAGAGACTGTTTCCTAATGGTTGGGTGAATTGACTGATTGATCTATTTTCACAAATGAGTAAACAAATATAGCAGCTCTACTTTTGTTTAATAAAAGAGGGAGAAACAAGTTCTACATTTATAAAGTTCCTTCTGTTTTATTCTTTGTGTCATTCAAAAGTGTTAACATCTAGTGAATAAATTGCCACATTGTATTATTATTAATTCTCCCAGGTATTTTGATTGGGGAGAGGTTAGCAAAGTATTTAGCATTACAATGGGTAATTGGACTGAGGCATCTTTTTCCTAAGGATATATATCAAGAATTTCAAGTAGTAGATGTGTAGGTACAGTTTTATATTGCTAGTCTTTGTAAAATCCCTGCAAATAATTGTGTTGACGTTTTCATTTTAAGTTCAAAAACTTCTGTGAGCTCCACCTCCTTTTTCATGTTTCATGCAGATATAGATATATAGATATAGATATATATATATATAGGTATTTTTATTTGTTTTGGTAGAAAATGTGCATGTATTAAATGTGGCGACAGTTGGTTTTGAAACATACTGGTTTCAGAAAAAAACATCTGTAGAAGAAACTGTGTATTTGGTTTGGTTGAAATGTGGGTGGAAGACAGCTGCTTTTAGACTTTATTCATCAGTCAGTCCCACCCCGGTGGATCTAAAATGCTAGAGAGAATTTCAGGAACATGGAGATTGCCTACTCAGCCAAAAAAGCATAAACAATATAGTTAAAAGATATCGTCATGTTACCATAGTTACATGAGCATCTTGGTTTCAGGAGTTAAAAAAAATTTTAAAAAAGATCTGTGTAAGAGTCTTCTGCAAGGAACGACTCTCCTTACATGGAATTCTAAGGTCTGGACTAAGTTAAAATTTATTTAAAACATATTATATATATTGTGACGTTGATGTCGAACTTCTTATGTCTGTGTATGTCTGTGTATGGCACGCCTGATCTGAAAAACAAAATATACTTAACATGTATTTTGCAAAATAGAGGCAAGAATTTAAAGCAACTGTTTACCTTCAAAGCAAGATCTAGTATGAAGACAAACATAGCATTTAAGCTTTCCCATACTCAGGCCTCCTTCGTGAAATAGTCACATGATTGGGGTTGGAATTGTCCTATTTATTATCTTAATAAATATTAAAAGATGTATTATCTTCCTTGCTTCTGTAGAAGCAAAAAAAAAAAAAGCATTGAGAATTATGTACTTCACCTTTTTAAATAGGAAAACCTATACTTCTTTATTTATATTTGTCCTGAGATTATTAAAAATGATTCTCTTCAAATTCTAAAGTACACGAATTTTACCTATATTATTCATATTTTATCGCATTTGCTTCATACTTATTTCATATATTACCCTGAAATATTTGAATTTTAAGTCTACACATTTTTTTATCAATAGAATAATAAATTCACAAAATGTGGATATAAACTCTGAAATGTCTTTTCCTTAAGAATTTATTTCCTTCAAAATATAAAAACCATCCTTTTTTTATTTTTGTTTCTTTAAAAACATATTTTTTATTGCATGGGTATTGTGTGCATCATTATATGAGGGGTTGCTATGGGAATTGTTTTAATCATTTATTATTATAGTTAAAATCACATCATAGCTTTAAGATCTACACCTAATTTTGCTGTAAATATTACTAAAAAGATTTCTTAAAAAATAGCCTTCTTTCAAAGTTTAAGCTGCTCTTCCCAGGCAGTAATGACTTTTGGACTTTAATCTTATTCATTTCCACTTTCCTTAAAGTTGATTTTTTTTCTTTAAATTTTATTTGGATAACTGATGTTTCAGGACTTTTTAGCCAAATATGTTACATGAAAATTTATATCACTGTTGATACCACGTCAGTATTTGTTTTATTTCTACATTTAATATTTAAGATGTTTATCAGTTATTCTCCTGCAGGTTATTGGCAACATACTTCTCAATATAATCGTATAAATATTTCAGGTATTTCTATATTGGATTTTTATAACTTCCTCCATAGGATGATTTTATTAATAAGTATTGAAAATTAGATAAAATGTGATCAATGAATCTGGGATATTTAATTCTCCTTGAGCTTCTAATGCTTTTCTGATATCCTGATGACATAAATGGTTGTCTTTTTATCATAAGAGTTGATAATGAATTTAATTTTAAGATTCTGTTACCACAGCCAAGCATTTCCTGTGTTCACTTTTACGGACTTAAATGCAAAGATAACACATAGGACATATTCTGCCTTTTAAGAGCTTTTGTTCTAGTTTAAGAGGAGAGGATATTTATTCCATTTTTTTGTCCTGTATACTCATTCAGTAAGATTTTTTTTAATATCTACTGTAAGTGTGCCAGGCAGACCTGAGACTATACATGATGAATAATACTTAATTTCTTTTCTCAAAGAGCCAAAATGAACATAGGTAAAGAATTAACTCTGCTAATTATTACTGTGTTAAAAATACTGAATTTGAGGTATACACAAAAGTATGATACTGCAGAAGGCTAAATAATTAATGTTGGGCATAATAATGGAAAACTCCACAGATGGTTTGACATGGGCATTGGTCTTGATATGAGTAGAGTTTGTCCTACCACAGAATGTCGAGAAAGGCATTTTAGACTATGTGAACTTTACGATCACACATCTAAAAATGTGTGAAAATACAAGATGAGCTCAAGGATTATAAGAAATCTGGTGTGGCTATAATCCTGGGTACATAGTGGAATGATGAGAAATAAAACTGAAAAGGGAGATTTGGAGCCATGTTAAAAAGTCTGTTTTATTCTATAGGTAGTAGGAAACCATTAAGTAACTTTATTTTATTTTTTAAGTTTTTTTAAAAAAATCTAGATAACATATAGTATACTATTATTGGTTTCAAGGGTAGAATTTACTGATTCATCACTTATATAATAACACCCAGTGCTCATCACAAGTGCCCTCCTTAATATCCATTCCCCCCACCCATTTAGCCCATCCCTCCTCTACCTCCCCTCCAGCAACCTTCAGTTTGCTTTGTATAGTTAAGAGTCTCTTATGGTTTGCCTCGCTCTCTTTTTTTCCCTTCCCCTCTGTTCATCTGTTTTGTTTCTTAAATTGTACATATAAGTGAAATTATATTATATTTGTCTTTCTTTAACTGACTTAATTCGCTTAACATAATACATTCTAGCTCCATCCACATCACTGCAAATGGCAAATTTTCATTCTTTTTTCTGGCTCAGTAATATTCCATTGTATATGTGTGTATATATATATAAAATGTATGTGTGTATATGCCACTTCTTTACCCATTCATCAGTAGATGGATGTTTGGGCTCTCTCCATAATTTGGCTATTGTTGATAATGCTGCTATAAACATTGGGGTGTATGTGCCCCATTAAATCAGTATTTTGTATCCTTTGGGTAGATACCTTGTAGTGCCATTGCTGGATCATTGAATAGTTCTATTTTTTGTCTGTAAAGATTTTATTTATTTATGTATTTGAGAGAGCGAGCAAGTGAGAATGAGGGAGAGAGAGAGAGAGCATGAGGGGTGGGGAGTGGCAGAGGGAGAGGGAGAAGCAGACTCTCTGCTGAGCAGGGAGCCTGACATGAGGCTTGATTCCAGGAGGCCGGGATTATGACCTGAGCCAAAGCAGAGGCTTAACCAACTGAGTCACCTGGGCATCCCAAGATACTTCTATTTTTAACTTTAAAAAAAATTAATTTATTTGTCTTTGCATTTGATGATGTTTTATACATGAATTTCATTTTATTCATTTTATAAACATTCATGATCATTATCTTGTTATGGAATGTTCCTTGTTTTCTACTCTCTTGATCCAGTTTGTTTCCTTGCCTTTATTTCTTCTCTGACAATAATATTGCTATCCCTGCTTTCCTTTTACTGTACAAAGTGAATTCCACAATGCCTTGAACATAATTGACGCTCAGATATTTGGAGAGTGAATGAATGAATATATGCATATTTATGCCTATTTATAAGAATGAGAAAAATAGAAGGTGAGTGCAGGAACTACATAGGCAATTTTCTTTGGAAGAGCCACCTGTTTCCACATATATGGAATATGTGGGTTTTTCTTCCTATCCTCTAAAGCCTCACACTTTTTCATATAAGTGACTCTCCTTACTCCTGGGTTGAAGAAGATGTGACTATCTCTATACCTGACCAAACATGTTCAGAAGCCATCATGATGTGAAAGAAATCGAGGGACAATAATGTTTAACCATAACTCTTTGTCTCAATACTTAAAATGTGACTGTTGCCTGTCAGTGTTTCATTTACTTGGCATCTTTGTTTCCATACTGTTTTTTAAAAGTAATTCATCTCACAAATAAAAATGCATATTATTTGTAACACTGAAGATGGCATATGAGTTTTGTAACTGAAAGATTTTGTTTTCATCTTTAAAAGACTTGTACACACGCATACGTGCATCATATCTATACTTATGAATGTTATAAGTGTATGAGATTTACTCTATTCAAAAGGAAACAGGAAAAAAGGTTTAACATTCCCGAAATTTATTTCCCCCCCCCGTGGAAGTATTTCATTTTCAGAAATACATTGGGACAAAACTGTGCTAAAGGATTATTGTAGAAGAAATTATAAGAATAAACCAAGAACACAAATATGAGTTATTCACAGACAGAATATAAAAGTGATTGCCCTCCAGCATTAAAAGAAAGTATAAAGATGGTTTGAAGATTCATTGAACATATCTACACAGGTACAGTGACATGATGAATTTGAAATAGTAGACAGTGGAAGACAGATTTTTTCCCACTGATAGAATGATATAGAGTATCTCTATATGTATGATATCCAGAAATAAGCTAATTGGAGAGACTATAAAATACATTCTTAAAGTTAAACAAGTTTCTATTTTTAGTCAGGCCAAAGTATCACTTTATTTTTTTTAAGTTTATTTATTTTTTTAGTAGTCTCTGTACCCAATGTGAGGCTTGAACTCACAACCTTGAGAGTCACATGTTCTTCTGACTGAACCAGCCAGGCACCCCTAAATTACCACTTTAAATGAGGGTTTTCTTCAAAGAATATTTTAATCAGTTGGATTTAACAGATATTTATTGGATTAAGCCTTTATGCTAGGGATAAAGTAGTGAACGAAATAAAAACATTATGCTCATCAAACTTAAACTCTTAGCTTATTCCATTTAATAATATACTTCTCCATTTTTTACTTTGATTCTGCTTTAGGTGTAATCTTTAAATCATTGAGGAAAGTTAAGAAAACAAAGTAAGATAAGTAATATTAATTGGTCAGATACTTTACAAGACTGTATATATGTTTTTTATACCTTATCAAAAATTAAGGAATTTCCAGGCTTATAGGCTGTTGGGTCCATTTTATGTTTAAGGAGAATAATTTTTAAAGAAGTCCTAAGTCATTCATTCAGTATATTCAAAAAATATTTATTGAGCCCTTACATTGTACTGGGCATAGTTCTAAGCACTGGAGATTCAGGTCACACAGCTAATAAGCATGAAGGCTGGGATTCAAATTCTCGTCTTACTCTTAAAACTTGTGCTTTTTGCAGGATGCCTTTTAGAACCCTTGTTGAATGAATTGTCTTAATAATTAGCTACTTTGTGTATGTAGACAGATACCAGAGACTTGAGAGGACAGGTACAGAGGATATGTTAACCACACTTTGAGTAAGTTACCCAAACCTCATTTTTAAAATTCTCGTTGACCATAACATATCATGTAGAATTCTCTTTTCAGAATTGTACATTCCTGTTTTACACGTGGCTTTCTCCAAATATGTTTATGTTGAAAAGCAAATTTGGAATCCTTTACATTTTATGTAAAGTTGTTTTCTGGGTAACATTTTTTATTCTTGGCCACTCTATCTTATACAATAATATCATGATAAATTCTTCTCAGAATTATAGAACTATATCTTTCCTCCAACAGGATTTGACAGTTGTTTTTTTTTTAAATACATACTTTGTAATATCGTTTTATTCTTAGCATACCTATTTTATCTATGAGTATTCTAGGAACTTGTAAATATATATTTATAACTGAGAACTTTTTCTAAAGCTCTCTACCTGAGTATCTCACTATCTGTGTACATATATGACACACCTTGATATCTCACAGACATGTAAAATTAAACCCAGCGAAAGTAGTAATCCATCAACTTTTATCCCAAATCTCCTTCTCTTCTGCTGCCTGTGTTGAGAATGACAATGATCACCTCAAGTTTAACATCATGCCCAAGTCAGACAATAAGTGCTAACCTCTGTTTCTTTCTTTTCACACACCCAATTAGTGACAAAGTCTCATTTATTCTACTTCCTTAAGACTTTTTCTCCACTCTCCTCTCCCTTCTCTTTGCTACTCCCTTAGTGAATTACCGTTTCTGTGTAGCTGTACTTTTCCCACTGGCACTCTGCCTCCTCCTTGATGAATCTTACTCCTGAGTCCCAGAACGACTGGCGTCTTGTGTCCACTGAATATGATTCTAACTAGTACTCATTGTAATTGATGTTATACTGGTTTTGCATGTTTACAATCTACTCCTAGGCTAGAAGTTCTTTGGGGATAAGTGGATGTCATGGCTTTGCAATCATTGCATAGTGCCTACTGTGTAGGAGATATAATAATAGTTGGGAGAGGTAAAAAAATGAATAAAGGGTCTATCTTAAAACTTTTTGGAAGTACGTTGGATAAAAATAAATAAAAACTGAAAAAAAATAGATGCCTGGTCATTCAGATTATAGTTTATTCATGCCTGAAAATTTTGTTGTTACCATTTAATTCAGACCACGTTGAAGTTTTGCTTACTGTTGGCTATAAGTGAGTTTTACAAATAAATATCCATAAAAAATAAGGCTAAAGAGAAGGAGAAGGAAAATATTGAGTTGGCTTATTTTTTAGTTCTATTCTTGTCTGCAGTAAAGACTGCAGCTACATAGAGTTGACTTAATAGGCTTATTGAAATTGGTAATAGCTAAAACTTAATGTAACACTATTTTGTGGCAGGCACTATTCTAAGCGTGTTGAATGTCTAAACTTTTTATCCTCACAAATAAGGCTGATACTATTATTCATCATTAATTATTTCCAAATTACAATGAGTAAACTGAGCCACAGAGGGGCTAAGTGTTTTTTTCCAAAGTCAAACAGCTGATACAGGATGGATTCAAGCTTAATCTGTTTCATTATTCAAAAAATATTTGTTAATTTTATCCTGTGTTCCAGGTACTCTTCTTGGCACTGGGCATGCAGCAATGAACAAGACAAAGTCCCTGCTCTATGTGACTTATATTACGTATATATATATATATATATATATATATAGAGAGAGAGAGAGAGAGAGAGAGAGAGAGAGAGGGAGAATATCAGATAATAATATGTTCTATGCTAAATGGTAAGCAACATAAGGGGAAAAGGAGTACCTGGATTGGGGAGAGTGGTGTTTACCATTATATAGAGAGTAGTCAAAGAAGGTCTATCTCATAGGGTAACATTTGAGCGGAGACATGAAAGGAAGTGAGTCAACCAGATAAACTGATATCTTGGCAAAAATTAGTCCAGGGATGTGGAATGACAAGTATAGCCCCCCTTAGATAGGAGCATAATCTGTATGCTTAAAGAACAATAAAGAGGCCAGCATGGCTAGAGCCCAGTGAGTAAGAGAAAGAAGAGTGATAGGAAGTAAAGCCAGAAAGAGAGAGAAAGAACCATATCCTATGAGAATTTCTAGACAATTGAAGCATTTTGGTTTTTATCCCTTGTAATTAAAGCTGTTGTAAGAATTTGAGATGAGGGGTCTTGAAACATGATCTCACTTCTGTGTTCATATAATCACATCAGCTGCTGTGTTGAGAGTGGACAATAAGGACCAGAGAAAAAGCAGAAAGACTAATAGGAGGCTATTACAATTATCCAGATTAGAGATGATGATGGCTTCGGACCTACTGGTAGTAGGAGAAGTTGTGGTGGATGGTCATTTAAGGGGTTTGAGCTATGGATACATTTTCAAGGTAGAAACAGTAGAATTTGCTGCAGGATTATGTCTTAATCATTATATTTTACTGGGTTTGGTGAATATTTTGTGATTGGTCTCTATACAGAGAAGAACAAAAGGCCAGGGATTGACCAGTTATGTCAATTATCTTGTGAGAAAGACGGTATTATAGCACCATCTCTTCAAGAGTGAGCATAGGGAAATAGCAGTTGCAAAGACTGGTGTGAAGGTCTAGAGTGGCCCACGTATACCAAAACTTTATGAAAGAATGAAAGAAAGGATCCTAAGAGAGCAATAAACAAATTGTCAACTTGCACATCCTGAAATATTTTTTAAAAAAGGAAAAGAAAAAGCCGCTGTTGGTAATTTTACGTATCATAACTATTCAGTTTGCTCCCATAATATTTTAAAACATTAAGAACCTTATAGCGGTGCTCATGACAATATTTTTTGTCTTATAAATTGAGTTTGACATGGTCTTTTTCTTGGGTTGAAAGTGAAGAAGTTTTCTGTCTTAAAAACATCAGAAACATTGTGTAGTAGACTAGCTGAAGAACCTCTAGAAAGTTTCATTTATGTGAACATAAATTGTAATGTTTTACAGTGCTTGGACTGCAATGAAGTTTAAGGTACCATAGTAGGCAGAGAAACCTGGGTAAGCGATTAATAGTTTAGTATCTCATTTCCTATGGGAATGTGGCTTCCATTTGAAGAGGAGAATATTATAGTCTTATTTACTCTAAAATTCATATATTGTAGAAGAGTATGTTAGAAGTCCCGGTTGGGTTTTTCCTGAATTCATTATCTTACAAAGTCAAATACAGATGCATCTTTCATAAAAGGAAGAAGCTTATTCTAAAGAGTAATATCTGAGACTCTTCGATCAACTTATTACATTTTGATGACCATTTCAGACGATGAACAGTAGATGTAGAGTAACCAGAAGAATACAAATGAACTTAAAAAGTTACTGATGAACAGCAACAGAATTAAAAACTCAAAGCTGTTAACAAATTTTTGCCAAACTGGGTTGCAAAAGGAATAATTACTCTAAGATACATTAAAGTTGTTTGCACTTAAACAGGCCATTAAAAAATTCTGCTTTGGGCCATTTATGTTCAGTGACCTAACATTTTAAAATAGATTTGGTTTCTGAGGTAAAAAAAAAAAAATTCTAAAAGAATT
Organism: Callorhinus ursinus; assembly: GCF_003265705.2. Lineage (NCBI taxonomy): Eukaryota > Metazoa > Chordata > Mammalia > Carnivora > Otariidae > Callorhinus > Callorhinus ursinus. Next base: position 56,239,560 of record NW_027397074.1, read on the forward strand.
CCTCATAATATCATTTTCCTTATAAAGTAATTCTTTGGGAATGAAAGATAAAGCCAGAACATAATAGGAAACAGAGAAAGATGTTTGAGTCTCAGAGGTACCTACTAACTTCTTAATTCAGACCTCATTTAGAGAGTACATGATGAACAGCTTTTGAGTTACATGGTTGCTCAGTCATAAAACAAGTTTCCAACAGGAGAAGCAAATTAAATGTGTATATGTTGAGAGAGGAGGATAAATAGGCAAGAAAAAGTAGGGTCATCAGGGCCTGATATGTGAAAACAGCTGACATGGAGAAAAAGGACGAAGCTTAAAATACAGAATTGTAAATTGATGGGGTTAGTGATGGGTTTTCCTAATAAGAATCGAGTCAACAAATTCTAAATTATCATTTTAAGAAGTCTGAAGTAATACATCCTAGAAGATTTCCATCTGCAGTAGGTTACCAAAAAAGCCTCAGATTCCACCCCCCACCACCGAATGCCGGTCTCTTTACAATGTGACTTGGCAGCTTCTGTCCTTTCTTGAATCAAGGAAGGAATTATAAATTAATTTGACCAACAGAATGTAGCAGAAGTAATATTAGCTCAGAACATAGTGAAGTACATCATCTGAAGAATATAAACAAGTTCCAAAAGGATTTGACTACATCTTGAGTGGTAGATCCTAATAAGTTTAGAGGCAAATTACTTTTGAAGCCAATATCGTGAAATTATCTAAGAAGTTGTAATCACGTAAAGTATCCTTTGACGACTCTATTAAAAACAAAATCCTGTGCTGAACGGACCCCTTCATTGACCTGATTTTGCTATCTGAGTGTTTTATTATATTTTAGCATGTTGAAACAAATATTTGCTTTATTTTTAATAGCTTATGAACAAAAATCACTATGAACAGCTAAGGATTTTATACTTTCCAGTTTTCAAACTTTTAAATACCAAAAAGCACCCTTCAGATTTTAGTTTTATTCTTTCTAATTTAAAATGAGATCATACATCCTTTAAAGAAAGAACCGGATTCATACCGGTGAATATCATAGTGGCTAGAGCTGCACAGGTAAGTTTGTGTAATGGCGTTTTAAGACATTCCCAGGCAATTAGCCGAACACAGGAAGAAAGAAATTAAAGAGTGGGTGGAAGAAGAGCTGCATATTTTTGACAATAAAACAATAGGAGATGGTTTTCAGTTTGGTACAAGAAACAAGGGGGTGAATGTCTGTATAAGATCACTGTCTCTCTTTCTTTTTAAATAGTAAAAGATGGTGTAAAATCTGTGTGAATCTGTTAGCAGTGAAGTTTCCTTTTGTTTGATCTACAATTGTTGTTCTGTGCCATTAGGTAAATTTTGATGCACTTTCAATAAAAAGAACTATTAATGGATTAATGTTTATAAGTCCCTTTGAGCTCATCAGATGAAAGGTGTTATATAAGTGTCAAGTAGTAGTATTGTGGTGGTTTCCATGGCAACAGTAACTTCCCTCACCTGACAGGAACTCACAAAGTAAGGTGGGTGAGTTAAAGTTGCTCTGATAACTTTTTGCACTTTCTAATTTAAAGCATTTCAAGCCGGTACTTTAATATTGCATACATATTTTATTTTCATTAACATAAATTACATTTGTTCATGGAGCCTTTTCTACTGTTGTTACTGGTGCATTTCATAGTATTCTAATTATCGAAGGAAAAGACAGTTCATCTTAAAAACTACCTGGATGTGGTGCCTTCCGGTTGGATGAGGGCTGGTGGCGTGGCAGGTGAAAGAATTCACCCAAGGCAGAACAAAAGAGCTGGAAGTTTATTGAATATACTGCAAGGGGGGGCAGCAGGCCCCACAGCAAAGGAGAGACTGTCTGCCAGGAGGCAGGGCTGAGGGGCTACAGTTCCAGGGTGGAGTCAGGAGGATGGGAACATAGGGAATTTTCCGTTTTTTGGTCATTTTAGGAACTGTGCCTGGTTGTAAGTAGCCAACTGGTTTATTATGGCCTATGGCTACTTAGAGGTGGTTTACCTAATGAGCCTGTTCGCATTCAACTCAGTAGTCACTGTGGGCCCTTTTGCCTCGTTCATGTTTCCATTGCTGAAGCCTGTTGCCTAAAAGCAGCCTCTACACTGGATATTATCACTTTCAAAATATTATTCCTCTTCCTTATTCCTCTGTTCTTGGAATCATGAAGTTCTTGGGTGCAATCTTATCTCTGCTACAGTGTGATCTAAAGCAAGTTATTTGTCTCTTCTTATTCTGTTTTGTCATCTGTAAAATGGAAATGTAATAAAAACTATCTCAAAAGATCATTGTGAGGACTGAATGCAATCATATATGTGAAGTGTTTAGTACACTGTCGGATGTATAGTAAATACACAGTAAGAACTAGGTACTCTATATTCTGTTATTTTCTACCCTTATAATAAATGCACATAGAGTCTCTTTATCCCTTAGAACTTACTGTTATTATGGAAATATTCAATATCTACATTGAACAACATGCTAGCCACTTGAGCACTTGAAATCTGGCTGATGCCATTAAATTGTAACAGGTGGGAGAGTTTGCGTTGTGTGAATGGAGGTCTCAGTTACTAGATTCCCCACGGAAAGATTTAAGTGAGGATCTGCAATCCGATAAAGACAGCCAGAAGGAAAGCAGTAAGCACAAAGCAGTTTATTAAAGTGAAAGTAAACTCTCCAGGTGAGAGAGCAGGCAGGTTCCAAGACGTGGAACTGGCCCCTACGTTGTTTTGAGATTGGATATTGTTGGGTCTTTCCAGGCTGGAAGGAGTTGTATACAGTGGAGTGGTCTCTTAGGCTGCTTCCAGTCATTTGGGGGACTCTTCCCATTGGTTGGGAGGAAAAGTTTCTGACTCTATAAGGTTTGTACTGGAATCCTCATGGCAGCCTTTGCGGGGGGGGGGGGGGGGCCGAAACCACAATGCAAATTTTACATTATAATGAGTCTAAGGGTTGCCTTGGGGCAGAGGTGGAAGAGGAGAGCCCGTTCTCTGCACCTGGGGCTCTTAATCTGTAAGTCCCAAGGCCTTGGAAGCCACAAAGTCAGGATGTTGTGCCCCTGGGGTTCTAATGTGTAACCTGTTTATCACGTCCTTGCCTCCAGCTCACGTCTCTCTCATTCCCCTGCAAGGACGTGGGACTCTGCCTCAGGGAGTTCCTCCTGTTGCTCAAGTCTATCTTCTATCTAACAAAATAACTGAATTTTATAAATTTTATTTAATTTTAATAAATTGAAATAGTAACATGTGGGTAGAGACTACCAATATTAGACAATGCCGATCTAGTGTAAACCTTTATTTTTTTTTTTCCCCCTTAGAAACCATCTTATTAGCATTCCAGTAGGAAACCTAGGGTTTTAGTCTCCGGCATTTCCCCCTTCTTGTTGACCATGCACACTAATAGCAACTGAAATTTTTATCTTTTTTTCTCCTTTAATTCTCTCTTTTCTTTCTACCTTAGTTCTGTTTCTGCTCAGGAACTTCTCCTTGTCAACTTCCCAAATACTTCCTTTCTAATGGAATCCTCTGCTCATTTTTCTATTATCAGCTAGTTCCCTATACTCTTAGCCAGGCTTTCTCCTTTTAGGTCAGTCTCACAGGGGAAGAGGGTTCTTTCTTTTCTTTCGATAAACAAAACTTTCTATTTATTCTTTTGACCTAATTTCCTCCTAGCTCCTTTGAAACCTAGCTCCACTGTCATTCCTTCCTTCTTCAGTCTTTTCCTCAACACCAAACTCTCTCATTCAATTGCAGATAAAAGCTATTGCTCACTCCCCTTTCTTTTATTATCAAAGATCCAAATGAGTCATCTATGCTTATTCCAAAACTTCCTCATCTTCCATTTTTCCCTAAATACCTTGTTATCTGGTCAATCATAGACACTCCTTTTTTTGTAGATCACCAAGGACTTCCTGACTTCACTTTCTTAATCATCATTTTCCTTGACTTTAAAATACCTGGCATAATTACTCCTTCTCATCTTGAAACTTACTCTTCCTTTGGCCTCCTCATACTATACCGTCCTATTTTTTTTTTTAAGATTTATTTATTTATTAGAGAGAAGAGAGCAGGAGCACACGCAAGTGGGGAGAGGGGCAGAGGGAGAGGAAGAAAGACTCGGGGGGGAAAGCAGACTGAGCGAGGAGCCCTATGTGGGGCTCAGTCTCAAGAGCCTGAGATCATGACCTGAGTGGAAATTAGGAGTTGGATGCATAAGCGACTGAGCTACCCAGGTGCCTATATATATATATATTGTATATATATATATATATATGCCCATATATATTATATATATAAATTTTTTTAAGATTTATTTACCTGTTTTGGGGGGGAGGGGCAGAGGGAGAGAGAGAATCTCAAGCATGCTCCTCTCTGAATGCAGAGCCCAACACGGGGCTCGATCCCAAGATCATGACATGAGCTGAAATCAAGAGTCTGATGCTTAACCGACTAGGCCACCCAAGCGCTCCCTATGTTATCTCCTGATTCTTTTGTAACTTTAGTGGCTCCTTTAAGATTTAAGCTTCTGTTTTCTTCTTCCAGCAATGTCCCATGTACTTATTGCCGGCCCCTGGTAAACTCTCTGATAGTCTTCTACCGGGTCTCTAGTCTGCATTCCCACACCTCCACACCCATTTCTGTCTTTCTAAATGCATCCTTCCAAAGTCAGCTCACCATTATGTGACTGTTTTGTATAAAAATCTTTCATATTTACCTATTTTAAAATCTATAGTTTGAACTTCAACAAAACTGAGCATGTTCTACCTCTGTTTATTTAGCCTCCTTACTCATATCTTTTCCGCCCTGTAACCTGGCAATTCTTAAAGTGTGGTCTAGGGAATCAAGAGGGTCCCCTCTGACCCTTCCAAGATGGATGTGAGATCAAAATTATTTTCATACTAATATTAAGATCTTATTTGTCTTTTTCACTCTTATTCTCTCTCATAAATATACAATGGAGTTGCCCAGAGGCCAAGTGACATTTGATGATGTCATTGCCCTGACAACTAATGGAATATGTACTTTAAATCTTGTGATTTAAAATGTTCTGTTTAATAGCTAACAAAGTAAGTATAGAGAGCGGTCATCCAGTCAAACAGAAGTGGGTTTTTTTTGGTCTTGTTTTGTTTCGTTTTGTTTTGTTTTAAGGGGGAAGGTTCTTAAATTTTTTAAAAGGGTAAAAGTGACCTGGGAGTAAAAAGGTTTGAGAACTTCTGTTGTAAACTGATATGATTTTCTCATTGTTTTTTCACAAAATTATGACCATATTTTCCTTCCTACCCCTATTTTAACTATCATCTATGTTTGAATGTTTAGATATGGTTCTAAGTCCTTCATCAAGCCTTTACTCATCTCCACCTTCACCTGAAACAATATATAATCTTTGTTGTTTGTGAACACTACCTGTGGTACTTTATTTGTATCTTTTTTAAAAAATGATGTTAATATATTTAGGGGATTACTAGATTTGCTTAATTCCTTGAATTAGGGAGCATATAATTTTTAATCTTTGTATTTCTACTGAGCTTTACATATTTTAGGTACTCTAATTATTTAATGAGTGAAATTATTCAATAATTCAGCTCCCAGTCTACTCAACAAGAATTTGTTTAGGGCTATCTGAGGGCTAGATGGTTGAAAAATGCTCAAGGAGCTTAATGTCTCATAGTAGGTGATAAAATATAAACAGAATAGTATCTTGATCATCTTATAACATGCTATAAAATGTTTGAGTAGGGTTCATCAGAAGAAAAAAAGCAAGTGGGCAAATCTTTCTATGGAAATATGGGGTGTCAGAAAATGCTTTAGAGGAGAAGATACACTTAAGATGAAAATTTTGTTTGACACAAATCATATAAGCCAGGAGCTTCCTAGAGCACATACCTAGTATACTTGCTAAGACTGAAAAAATTATCTTTCAACACTTAAAAATACCAGCTTCCTTGATCTTAAGGAGAGCAGCCTTTACTCTCTTCTTGATAATCTTTTCTACAAAAAGCTTATAAGAAAGTTTTTGGAAATCTTACCACATTTCAGAGAATATCTTCAATCATTTTGTTACCATTCTGCATTATAAGTTTCACTCCTACAAGAATTTTAGAGATTTACTCCTACATGAACATGTAAATTATTTAATAAATTAAAATCATGGCTTAGTCAGTTAAGCCTCTGCCTTTGGCTCAGGTCATGATCCTGGGGTCCTGGGATCAAGCCCCAGGTCAGGCTCCCTGCTCAGCGGGAGGCTGCTTCTCCCTCTCCTTCTGCCTCTTCCCTCTGCTCATGCTGTCTCTCTCTCAAATAAATAAATAAGTAAATCATTTTAAAAAAAGAAAAAAAATTCTTCAAAAACATAAAATAAAAAAATAAAAATAATAAAAATAAAATTGTAAAATATACATAGCATAAAATTTACCATTTTAACCATTTTTAAGTATATAGTTCCTTGTCATTAAGTGCATTTGCATTTTTTTTGCAACCTTTACTAAAGCTTTTGTGAACTTATAAAATTGAAATTCTGTAACCATTAAATAGTTCCTCCTAATTCCCCCTCTCCTAGCACTGGTGACCACCATTCCACTTTCTGTCTATGAATTTGACCACTCTAGTTATCTCATATAGGTGGAATCATACAATATTTATCCTTTTGTGACTGGCTTATTTTACTTGGCATTAATGTCTTCAGGGTTCTGTTTTATAGCATGTGTCAGAATTCCTTTCCTTTTTGAGTCTAAATAATATTCCATTGTATACCTGTACTGCATTTTGTTTATCTACACACGTTATGATGGGCATGAACATGGAAATTGGAATTATACTTTTCATGTATGGAACTTATTATAATCAAATCAGCAAAACACTAAAGAAGGACATAAAGTTAAAGTCATTTTGTGGTTATATGTATTTGTTCAAGAGGGAATCTACAAATATGTAGGGTAATATTAGAACACATTTATTTGACCAGAATCTTGGCAAATAAGAATTCAGATTACAAGTTCAGATTGGGTGCAAAAATGCTCAAATTTTGAAAACTACTACTCCAATTTGTATGCAAGCTATGTATTAGACTTTTTTCATCCACATAAATACAGTATCTGCCATACCTGTAGTGTTTTAAGAAACAGAATAACAGGTGAAAACAGCCAGAACCTTTTACTAGGGCTGTGATCCTAGAGCTGTTGCTTCTGATGTTCTGAAAGCTGTTGTTTCTTGATTGTGTACTGTTAGTGCCATTACTCATTAAGATGATTGGTGAAGTCTATACACCTCACAGGCTAAAACGAAGAAAATCAATTTCAGACTCCTCTAAAGTATCCACAGAGGACACACAACTTCTATGTCAGTAGGTCACTCATTTTTGGTACTGTGACTCTGCGACACTATTATTGCTTTTAAAGAAAGAATTGGAACAATCATATACAGGGCTACTCAGGGACTATGCGTGTGTACATGAGCATGCACATGCATGCATGTGTGTCTATTTTCTAGTATATATTTCTGGATTTCCACAGCTATAGATTAGTAGCACTAAATTATAGGAGGCATGAAAAAGGCGAGGAAATAAATTTTGCTTTTGTTGACTTTTGTTGAATATATCTTTTAAAAAAGTGTGATCAACAATTGAGAAGAAAATAATTCTCCCTTTGTTTTGGACAACTCAGACCAATGATTAAGCATTGTATAAAGACAACATTAACTCACTGTGTTTGTATCATTTGTTGTTGTCCTTGAGATATAATTGACCTGTAACTATCTGTATGTTAAACACTGGTCATAACAGTTTGATTTCTATGGGGCTAGCTGAACATTCCACAAAGATATTTTCTTTGTTTCATTTTGTGAAGTCATGTCATTTGCAAATGGATATTCTAAGTAAATAAATAATGCACATACTTTGTGTACAAGTTTCTGACAAAAATTTCAGTATGGTTTAGATCTTAGAATATACCTAGGGATACAGCAGGAGAACAATATACAGTTGTAATATATGTAGAGGATAGTCATGTTGTTGATATTTTGAATAGGGATAAAACGGTAGAAAAATAATTATTTGGATGAAAATAACTTTAAAAAAGAAAGCCTCTTACATTTGCAATGGAAATTAAAGATGGCTGAATGAGAAAGTAAAAGTGATAGTTAAGGATCTCCTTTGCCTTCCTTATTGGTACACACTGTTTTTGAACTAAATAATTTATCTTTGACACACAAATTATGTAATCCTTGTGCTTCTTTTAAAATTTACTTTAATACCATTAAATTATGATGCTACTAATATGAATCTTTTAAATGAGTTAATGCAGTTCTCTTTAATGTACTTTTTTAAAGCTCTTGGTCCTTCTGTTGTTCGTCACTATCAATAAGACATGCACTTTAGAATTATGCTCCCCTCCACACTGGTGGTAGAGATACATTTAAGGCTATCCATCAGAGATCATTTTATATCTACAATCATATGTTTTTACATTAATGATCTTTTATCCATCCATTTTGAGAAAGATATTTAGAGAACTTGCTCTGTGGCAGGTAGTTTTCTTGACTTTCGTATGTCTTTGTGAAAACGGCTTGCCCACTTTCTCCCAGTAGTTCATGGCCAGAGAATAATGACTGCTCTATGTTCGTGCTTTAAAAAATAAAGAAATATGCAAGAGAGCCCCCCCAAAGAAGCAAAAAGCAAAAAATTTTTGATCGATCTGAATACAAGGAAAGATAATTTTGTAAAATTTAATTTTCTGAGTTGTATTTGAGAATCAACCAGAAATTTGACTTATTTTTAAAATAGTGTAGTTGAAAAAAAAATCAGTAAAATTTCAAATTGCTATTTATTTCTCTAGAAAGTAGACTAAATTTAATTGTATCCTTCTGAGTTTTCTTTGTATAATACAGAAATTCCTGAATTATCTAGAATGTTTCATATTTCTATAATTTACCCAATGATAAATTAATTTTCTCATTCTAAAATGTTGCATGGACTCATACAGATAATAATTGTAACACTTCTCTAACAATGTATAACATCTCTTTAGAATACATTATATGAGATTTAATAGATAAATAGGCCAAATGAGAAGAACCATTTATTTATTGAAAAAAACCACATTGTATCCAGATGTCTTCAAAAATCTTTATTAATCCAATAATTGTATGGAAATTTTGTCAGTGAAAATAGTGAAGTTGCTAAAATTCGTGTCTAATGTGGTAGATACAGCCACATTAAGAAAGTCTAAAGTTTTCTCCCCTTTTGTATAGGCTCCTAAACTAGATACCTAAGTGCTTAGAAGTTGGAACCCACTAACGAATAATGAACTTCATCAGGAAGGTTATTTGTAAGAAGGACTCTTACTGGGTAGTAAGAATTTAGCAGGGCCAAATCATTGAGAAACATTTTCACTAGCTAAATGAGTATACTGGCAAATATTTTTTCTTGTCTTTGATAATGCTTCTGTGGGTCTTCCAGTTGGTACCCCTAAAATGGTTTTCTAAAATGTTTGACTTGATATGCCATGAAGAGTACTTTAAAAGAATTCAGAAAACATTGTGAGAATGGGGTTTTGAATTTCCTGCTGAAATGTCAGTGATATATCTTTAACTCTTGGGAGTACCTAGTGAGCATCTTGTCAGTTTGGTTTGGCATCTGGGCAGATCCTAGCACAGTGCTTGAGGACTGTAAATCCTCAATGAATGTTGGACTATATGTATATAGTTTTGTGGCTCAAAACCATTAGAAAACCTCCCTGATTATATTTGGAATCCAGTTTCTTACAGATTTTCATCTAAATAAAAGTATACATAAAAGGGTACAGACCTATCAAGTTGCTGCTGTCAGTTTTCAAATTGTGTTTATTTGAATATTTGAAAAGATTGCATTTTGTAAAATTTCGCACAATATATTCATATAATCAGAATCTCTTTCAGTTCTAAAACTAAAAATGCTATTGTGAATTTTCCCGCCTGCTGACCTTGATAATTTGTTTTATTTCACACTGTATGTTCCTAAAGTATCCACTAATTTTTCATTTAAAAAAACAAGAGGAATAAGCAAAATAGATGTTTTTATTGGAATAAAAAGAAAGGGACTATTTCTTAATGATTTTAATGCACTGGGGCCTTTATATGAATCTCATCCTACAATTATAAGAGCATTCTCCCAGGATAGAGAATAAAATAAATGCCTAGAATCAAATGATGATTAAGAATTATTTCAGGGCACCTGGCTGGCTCAGTCGGTAGAGCATGTGACTCTTGATCTTGGGGTTCTAAGTTCAAGCCCCATGTTGGATATAAAGATTACTTAAAAATAAAATCTTAAAAAAATATTGTCAACAATAAATAAACAATATACGAGATAGCTATCTAGTAATGGATGACTATTTCTCTTGATGAAGGAAGAAAAAAGAGAAGGTAATGTTTTTATTTTAAAACTTCCAGCCTGAAATTTGAACAATCTGTAATCATTCTTTTATCGAGTTAGAGATGAGATAACGTAAGAAAATTCAGTCTGTCAAAACATTTTGTTTCGTAAACCACATACCTGCGTTGTTTTATTTTAATAAATGTATAGAATAGCTTCTCTAAATAGATGAAATATATAAAGTATATGTGTAAAGTAAGCAGAATTGGAAGGGAGAGTCAGGGCTGTGAAATGGGCATACTTTCTCACTGGATCTCAGCTTCTTTGAACACATGTTCTTTTTCTTTGCCAAAGTTAAATGGACTTCAGAAGGGAATCCATTACCTGACCTAGTACGTGATTTTTTAAATCATTGCTCAGTTTAAGTTGCATTTTATTCACAAGTTTATATTTTCTGGAAAAAAATTGTTTTCTCCATATTGGGTTATGTGGGTAGATTAGGCTAGATGATAGAGGTGGATCGGTGTTGGTGGAACTTAACTGAATAGTCAATTAGAGAAAATTGAAGTATTGAATTAAAAGCTGTGGATAGGAAGGAAGCCAGAGCTTCATAAATTTAAGTAGCTTTAATATTCATTTCACATTTATGAAGCACATACTATATCCTGGATGACAGTATGCTGGTGTTACCCTTTTTTTTTTTTTTTTTTTCACAAAACATCAATATGTAGAGGATACTCCACATTGTATTGTGGTAGAAGCCAAAAGAACTGGTATCGGGCTGGGACTCTAAACTTGCCAAAGACATTTGGGGAAGGAATCATTTGATAAGTGGTAGAGAGAACATCAAAATTTCAAGTCATCCAGAGTTATCAGACTCCTTATATAGTTGTAGTTGTGTATCCTGAAAGTGATTGGGAAAGTGACTGGGATGGGATCCCAGTATCCTAAATCTTTCTTACATAGGCTAAAAAACTTGCCCTGAGGTTGGAATTCTGGATCTCTAGACTGCCTGTCTCCTGTTGACTGCATCTCATTTTCTTCTGGTTTGAAAGAGATGGACAAACTAAAGAAATGATCCCTGAAAGAGATGGACAAAGCAGCTCAGTGTCAGGAAAGCAGCTACAGAGGCATTGTCCTCCACGTTAGTATTGTCCACTTACTTCTGTGTGATCTCTTTACATACTTAAGCACTCTGTTATTTGCTGAAAATGAGACCTTTGTGTCACCAAAAATAAGAGAGGAAAATGAAACAGTGTAAAACCAGGTATTTGTTCTGAGGATCACACATGGTGATCTGATACTAAACGTGGTTCTGTCTCGTAAAAACAACTACTGGTCAGCATCGAAAGGAGGATGAGCTTACTTATTTTCTTATCCAAGTAAAAAGGAAAGGAAGGAAGTACCAAAATAGGAAGGGATGAGTAAGCAAATAAAAGAAAGAAAGCACTTTTAAGTCTGATGCATTTTTTTTAAGGCTTACGCATCCGACTACAATAGACTAAAAAAAAAGAGCTATGTGGTGTTCTGTATAATCTGATTGTGTTTAAATCTGCGTTAGTAATTCTAGAAGTAGCATTCTTATATTTTTCTTTGCCATTTTCTTCTAATTTAGTCTTAAATTCTCAGGCAAAAACAACAAAACCGAAGTGGTTTTCGAAGGAGTTCTCTTTTATTAGTGGTCCATTTTTTGAGCTCCCACTGAGCATATGCCTCTGCAGAACGAATTAAAGTCAACTCCAGCCTGTGTTTGAACTTAGGAGCTTGTTTTCAACCTATTACCTATGGTTTTTAAAATTTTTTGAACTTGGGTAAGAATTCAGACTTTAATTTTATTGCCTGAAGTGCTTTTTCTCCCCTCTCCAGTTTTTTAATATTTCACTCTATTAGTAATGCTGTCAAAAGTACTGTGTGGTTTTTCTTTCTTCCACGATGTATTGGAAATACCAAATGATATTTATGCTGCTTTGGAAACTTATTCATTTTGACTGTTATGACATCATGTATTTACATGTTTAAGGTTTATATGATTTTCATAGTTCTGATCTACACTGTGACAACTATTTTAATAAAACAGTTCTAATAAGCTTGGGAGTTTTTTTATTAAAGTTATGTGTCCTGTGAAAAGTGAGGTATGTCTACTTGATGAGCCTTTATTTTAACTTTAATGTTATTGAAACTACTTACTTCCAGTAATTTTTCATAAAAAGTAGAGAAAAAATAAAATGTTTTCAAAACTGCTTTAGCTTTTAGAATATAATTTTCTCTTTATTACTGCATGAGAAATTTAGATTTGATTCAGGCCGGTGTGTCCCCTTTTTTCCACCTGCCTCAAAATAATTATTTTCACATGGAAAATTGCTATTATAGTTGGTATCACCCTGTGCTTATTTTTGCTTACATGGTATCACATTTTAACTTATAATCTCTCTCTGGCTTCAGGAAATATCATTCATTCAAAGGCATGTTTTACTGCATGCTTACTCTGTCCTTAAGCAGTCAGCAGGGAGAGTATCTTTTATCTCTGTGTCTCCAGTCAATAGTAAACCTGGTGCTTAATAGGTGTTTAGTATCTGCAATGATTGAAAAGGAAAAAAGTCTTTTGTACAATTTGAAATTTCAGCCATTGCTGTTCAACAGATATAAAGTTTCAGTTATGCAAGATGAGTAAGTTTTGGGATCTGCTGTATGACATTATGCTTATAGTTAACAATAGTGTATTGTGCACTTAAACATTTATTGAGGCTGGATCTCATGTTAAGTGTCCTGACTACAATAAAAAAAGATATAAGTGAAATTTAATTTTAAAGTATCTTTACATATTTGCATAAATATAGTAATGCATTTTTACACAGTTCCAGCTAGCTTTTTGTCTGAGTGAAATCCAAGAAAGCAGAATCCTAAAAGTAAGTGTCCTGTCTTTATCTTTTCCTTCAATGACTGCCTATTCACCTTCCACCTTATCTATATTATGTTTATTCATTTAATTTTGATTTTTACATTCTCTGACTGAACCTGCCTATAAAATGGATATTTTCAATTCAAAACTAGAAACAAATTTATAAATGTAAAAGGCGTTTGTCCTATCCCTGAATAAATATGTTTTGAACTGTCCCCAGAATGTCAGCAAACTTAACTTTCATTGTGGCTTCAATTATTTTCAAGGTGAACTTTTATCTCAGTTCAATTTCTGTGACTTTATCTCCTTAGTGGTTTGTTAGGGATGTGGTAGAACCTGAAGCCTTCTGTGCTCCACCTTCTTAGATCTGGATGCTATTAACTGTTGGGGTGGGTCAGCCCAACAAGGGTAAATCTTGCATAGGCCCCGTTCTGCAGAGATAATAATGCTTACATGATTCACCCGATGTGGCTAAATGATAGTGAATCTAAGTTTTTATTGGTAATTGGAGTACATCTATTTAGCAATTCTGGGGTCTCCCTTTACCTTCTACTCCATAAAGTTGGCAGGAGGATAATTTGAGAACCAAACTCATAGAATAAATCTCCTGTAGATTAGCTATAATTAGTATTTATGTGTATATGTTTATACAAGCTTCAAAGCTTTGCATCTTGGGCATTCGTCACTGCAGGACGGCTCCAGTATTAGCTACCAAAACTAAAAATCCTGCTTTATTAAGGTGTAGGTTAAATCACTATTTTTCACACTTTTGAAACGGTATCTATACTACGTTCTCAATGTTATTTTAATTTCCAAAATAAAATGAATATTGTGCCATAGTAAATCAAGGCAGTGGAACAGAACATTCCTTTGTTTCCATGTCTTACCTGTTTTGAAAACTCACTGAATTAAATTTTGTCTCCAGATTACAAAGGCAGTTTCTCTGTCCTGGTTTAGATACGTCTGTTTTATCTAAAATTTTAGTTTTAGATTCCCATGCCTATCCAGTTCCCTGTTGACTAGTCAGTGAAAGAATACATTCATTCAACAAATATTTATTGACTGCCTACTACGTGCAAGGAAGCAGGTTGGGTTTTTTGGACTCAAAAGTGAATTGAGCAGACAAGCATCCCTGTCCTTGCGGACTTCATGCGGTTTTAACCAGAGCTAGGTTGCTAATTATAGTGATGTATGTATGTATCTCTGAAAGCGGTTTCATAGTATTTAACCTTTGCAGAGCCAGCTTTTTAAAAATCTAAGCTGTTTCCTTTCTTAATATTTGTAACATCTGCACTCAAATGATAACAATATGATGTTCCTCTTGTGTAAATGCCTGCTGGAAAATGCCTTCTGAGCCCTTCCTAAGTTTTGTTAGGAATAGAATAGCTGTTCATATAGAATATGGACTGTCTGCCTTCTGAAAAGTAACTTACCTGTTCCCCAGAAGCCCATGGTTGTTTCTTTTATCCTGCTAGCTTACATCCCCATTACCCAACAACTGTAATTAAACTTAGGCGTTTGTTGTTTTGCTGGGGTTTTGTTGTTTAATTATTCTCAGTGAAGTGTTGGTTATACTATCAAGGCTTTGTAACCGATGAGCAATTATTTGCTTACTCTTACCTGGCTAGAGTTAACTAGCTTGTTTCTAGATAATAAAATAATTCTTACTTCTCACCATTCCCCAAGAAGACCTATGCTGTATAATATGAAAACAGAACTGAAAATGTTAGTGCGGTTTTTACTTTTGTGCATCAGTTTACACATTATGACCTATATAACAAATGTATTTTATTTACTTCAGATATTTTTAGTATATCCTTCCAAACTGTGGGAGTCACAAGACTAAGGATTTGTGTTATGCTATTTTGTGGTAGCATTCAAAAGACACTTATTTTACACTTAAGCTTTGTACAATGTAATTTTTTTCTTTTTTGTTTAAAAAACAATTAAATGATAGTATTTCTTTTAGGACATATCTTCATTTTTGTTAATTAAAAGACAGGAGGGTAGAAAATAGTAACAGAGAGTTCCAAGTGACATTAGAACACTAAATCTCTTTCTTGAGTATCAGCGAGTTCTTAGAAAAAATAAACACAACAAAACTAAACCACCTAGTAATTGTTCTCTTCATCGAATACAGTTCTTAAAGAAAACAGGTCAAACCCTTTGTGAATATCAGAGTGATGATCTCTCCTACCACAACAAACGTTAAATAAATTCGTAATGCACTTTAAAAGGCTAGAAGAAATGTGTAAATGTGAACCACATAGGGATCCTTTTATCCAGAAATTGTTCTTTGACTTAAATTAAGTGCTGCCTATATATATTCATATATATACCATGTTGCTCAGTACACTGTGATAACTATTCATTACATATTCCTCATTATACTGCACACTGTGAAAGCAGGGTTATGGTTTTATCTTAGAGCCTGGTCAGCCAATCAATGTGTGTGAATGTGTGTATGCAAGAGAATTCTAATTAGCCTCTTTAGCTCTGGTTTTGCCTTTTCCTTTACTGGCTTAAGTTGTTGTTGCTGTTTTTTAAATTAAGTGATCATTATGAGAATTGTGATCAGTAATCTATGACATAGTTTATATTTTCTTTCTTGAGCTTTAAGTTACTAAAATAATACATACTTATTTAAGTAATATAAATATTAAATAATAATGATAAATTAATGCTTATTTAAATAAAATAACATTTGAATAAAAATGCAACTGTGTATTATTGTGGTGATAACGTATTTGTTTACTTTTAAAATTAGCTTCTTTTGTATTTAATTTTGACTTTTATCAAAGAAATACATGCACACAGTTAAAAAAATCAAATGACAGAAGGCTTACTATAATGAAAAATAGCATTCTTCTGCCTTGTGTCTTCCTACTACCCAGGCCAACTATATAGAAGTAACAAGTTTCTGGCATTCATATCCACAATTTATTTTATATATCCATAATTGCAAATGATGTGCTTATTGCTAGTTCTTGATTTATCTATTTTTCGAATTGATATAATGAATAATGAATTAATTTCAAATGAATAATGAAAATGGAGAAAGTAGTGAGAGAAAAGATGCAAATAAAAAAATTGAATAAAATCTAAGCTAACATATTCTACAGTCGATATCTGCATAGGGTGTTTTGGGTCCATAAACAACAGGTAAGTATTTTAGGTATCCCAAATTACTTCAAAGAATAACTGTATTATTTATGCTTCCATTACCAGTAAACAAGAGAGTACTCATCTTTCTGTATTCTTGCCAACACAGTGTAGAATCCAGCATTCAAATGTGTGCTCTTCTGATGGCATGAAGCGGTATCCTACTGTTTTTTTTTTTAATTTGCATCTTCCCTTGAACATTTTAAACTATACTTGATAGCTGTTCTAGCTTCCCCCCTCTGAGAAACTGCCTGTTCAGGATTTTTGCTCATTTTTCTATTAGTTCTCTCTGAATATATATTTTAATATTAATTCCTTGTTCGTTTTAAGTCTTCTCTCAGTTTATTTATAAAATTTATCTATGGTATCATTCATTGAAAAATTTTCATTTGGTTTGGCCAGATCTATCAATTTTATGCCTTACTATTTTAGGTCTTGTTTCAGAATTATTTTTTAATTTTAGGTGTCAAAAATAGTCACCTAAGTTTTTCTATTAGCTTTGAAAAGATAGCTTTCACATTTAAAACTCTTTAATCTCACTGGAATCCAAATTTGTACATGGTATAAAATAAGGAGCTGAGTTTATTTTTTGCCATATATAGATGGTTTTTCTTTGTCCATACAATAACTCAGCACCAACCTTTTCTTTTACTTTGTGATGTTACCTTATATAAAACTCTGATTGCTATGTGGGTTTATTTCCAAACTCTATTTCCCTGTCTGCACCTGGCTTTAGCAGTAAACCTAATATTTGGTAGAATGGATTCCCTCTCTTTGTCCTTTATTTTTGAAGTTTACTTTGAGCTATAGCATATACTTTTAAATTGGGTTCGTGGATTTTATTTAAAAATCTAGAATTTATAGATTGATTTGGGAAAATTTGTTATCTATGAAAATGGGAAGGAGAAAATAAGCCAATATGGAATTAGGAAATAATTTAGATTGCTACATATTAATAAGAAATATATTTCTTTTGGTGGCATATAGCAGGCAAAAAATTATTATGGAAGAAAGATTAACACAAGGAAAATTAAGAGGGGAGCCTGCTCATGTGCAAAATTTTATCATTAAGAGACAAACGAACAATAGAAGCAATAGAGAAAGACTGCTAGAATGTGAAGAACAGGCATTTGAATTGCCTTAATTTTTGTGACTTTGAGTTACCTTGATAACTAAAATAATGGTTTCAAACTATGCTTTGCAGAATACCTAAGACTTTGTAGAATACCCCCAGGGTACCTGAGAAAAGAACGGGTGGTATTGAGTACTGGGGGCTCTGATTCAACCAGAATACTTGAATACTTCATTTTTATCTGTGTAACTAGTTGACCCGTCACTAAGATTTTATTGGAAGAAAGGAATTTTAGCCAGAAGTGTTTGGGAACAATTTAAATAAAATTAGTGAAATGTCTAAATGGTATATGATGTCATCCATCCTTTTCAATGCCTGTGAAAGGCATTGCTAATAGAATACAGGACTCCTTCTGCTAGACTCAGATTTAATCTCCATATAGCTTTCCATGTGGTGACTATCAATCAATCAAGTTGGTGTGTCAATCAAAATCCACTTATTACCTATGTACTATTAAATTCTGTAATTTCGTTGGTCCTTAAGAACACTTATTTTAGCCTAAGAAAGGTATGAGCTAATTCTTTCAGATTAAAGAAGGAAGAGACTAGAAAAGAGAGTCGTTAAGTAGGAAATGGGTCTAGGAAATACTCATTCAAATAACCGTTAAGGTAATAACCCTTACATTGCAATTATAAGGAGAAAATGCTTACTACCAATGTGTTAATTGTGGAAAGGCCTACAAAGCTCGTTAAGTATGTGTTGAAGAGGCAATTGAAATCAGTCGTGTTTTCATTTGGGAATCTTGAGACATAAATAATTGTATTCTATAAATTATAAAATTTAATCACCAAAAGTTTAAACCTGCCAAATCAATGTAAGAGTGGGAGATAAAATCTGCATCTCTTAGAAATGCATCCCATGCTGTCTCTGTGGTCCTTGCTTTGGTTCAAACAATGGATTTTAAACTTCTCGAAATTAAAATATAGAAAAGCATTTTCATACACATTTGAAGACTTCCAAAGCAATGAATGCATTAACAATTATCTTTATTTGAGTTTGAGTATGTTTTATGTGCTATGAAGTCATTGAACTAATTGTGACATAAATTTAAAATTAATTTTTAAAGTACTGACAGTTATTTGTTTCTATTAATAGGGCTATTCTAATGTGATGCTGGGATTGAGTTTACCCAGGACTCCATATCAAGGTTGACTCAAAAGTCTTGTGGAAGATCTGGGAGAAATTCGTAAGTGGCCTTTTGACAATTCTTTTTGGTTTGTTGTGCTTTTGTCTGTTTTTCTAGTGTTTATTTTATTCTTTAATTTTTTGGTTAGGTATCTTTGCCCAGATGTTAAAGTTATTAGTGAACCACAGAGACTTGTGGTTCCAATAGTATGACTATAGGAATATTTACCACTGTCGCTTCTCTTGCCTTTCCCATTTCACTCCTTGCTGTGCTTTCCCTTCCTATTAAACTTGGTTTCTTTTTTTTTTTTTGAAAATTATTACAAATTTATGCAGAAGATGAATTTGGTTTTGAACTATTGAAAGGAAATGATTAGTCAAGAAAAGCACTGGATTATTTTTGGTTATCATTATGTGGTTTTTTTATCCTCATGTTTTCAGTATTACTTTATTAAGATTGAGTTGATGTTGAGGTTTTTGGGGGAATCTAGAAATGCCAAAAATAAAGAGAATAATGTACTGGTAATGATATTTTTTTGAAACTTTGATTTTTCTTATAAACTTTTTGAGATCCAGCAAATCAGCTGTTTAGAAAGCATTTGTTTTTGTTTGTTTTTAATGTTGTACTTCTTTAAATCTAATGGAACTTTTCCTCGATGTTTACAGTGTCAATTTAGAGAACTTTAAATCCATTGTTTGGTATAAAGCAAGGGTCACAGACATGGCATGAGATGCATTTCCAAAAGGTGTAGATTTATTTCCCACTCTTACTCAATATACAATGTTTCTGTAAAATTATTTTTTCAATGTCACCACTGAACTATGGTATCAGTCAAGCAGTATGTTTACAGCTGGCCAAATCTGTAAAAATATAATTATAAAAAGAAAACTAAAAGAAATTTTAGGTGAGAAGTTTATATTATTTCTCATCCTAGTCTTAACCCCAAAGAGAAGGGAACCATGGTGTCTGTTTTTTTCTGAATTATTTTTATTTCTTTCCCACCCCACCCCAGAATTCTTTATCAGTGGGGTTCACCGAAATTGTAGGACAGGCCTCAGGATCCTTGTTCTGCCTATATTGCTCTACCCATTTCTGAAACTTTCTCCAGATGGAGGTTGCATATCTTCCCTAAGAGATATTTTTTCAGTGTGCTTGAATTATATAGTCAAATATTTCTCAGGCATTTTACCTACTATTTTGCCTGTGGACTTCTTATTTTGTACCAACTTTATTATTTTGCCAGATATAGAAAGAAAATGATTCCACATTTATTTAGGACTTAAGATTTTTAAAGCACTTTGGCAACTTTTTACTTCATTTTACTCTAACTAAACTCATAAATTTTACTCTTGCATTGCTTATGACATAAGGATGACCTTATCCTATGTTTAGTAAGTGGGGAAACCAAAACACAAAGAATTTAAATGATTTGGAAAAATTAATATAGCCTGTTGTGATTTTATAGTTAATAATAAATAATAAACAATTAGGTATTACTAGACTATCTACTAAAGCCCAATCATTTTTTTTTCTGGGTTAAGTCCTTTATGCTTACTATAGACAGTGGCTTTGTTGATATATTCTGTCTTTGTAAGACCTTTTAATATTTAAATCCTCATTTTTTGAGTAATAGGACATTTGTTTTAATAATAGTAGGGCGATTTAAGACTTGTAAGTGGCAGTTACCTGACAATGAACATCATGAAACCATGAAAGAAATGATTTTTAGAAAATAGAGTCTTTTTCCCAGAAGGGAAACATATAAAAGTTAGTTCTCAAAACTGCTTCTGTAACTTGTTAATTAGACTTTTTCTAGGTGAATGCTTCTAGTAGTTTTTATATTTTTAAATGAAGACCAGCCACGTATTGGTGGAAATAATGCATATGCAAAATGGCAGTGGTTCATCTTAATGAAAAAATACATTCTGAAAAAGTGTTTTTTTCTTGGGAATATATACAATTATGGACCCTAGAGCTGGAGGCATTATGACAAGAGAAGAGTGGCATGATGGAGAGGCAAGGATTTGGGAGTCAGGTGGATCTGGTTTTACATCCCTCTAGCCATATGCTAGCATTTTTAATCAACTTTGGTTAATTTCCTTAAATTGTTGCACATCGGTTTTCAGACTGTAAAACCAGGGACAGATATAACGGTTTGTTGGATTATTGTAAAAATTTAGCACGATACGTAGCTGTTTTCAAGAAATACCAGTTTTTTTCTTCAATTGCCACTGTTGTGTTCCCTCCCCTCCCCAAATCCCTAAAGTGAATACTTGGTTGAATCTTCCTCTTTTTAAGCAATTTCTTTAGTATTATCCCCATTTTATCTCTCAGAGAGGTTAAATAACTTGCCCTAGCCTCTACTTCTAAAATGGTAACTAAAATGTTATTTCATATAACTTAAAACTGAAACCCATTGTGTGTTTGGGTCAGCGGGTGATTGGCTGAGTGTGGATGTATATGTGTGTGTTTTACTTCATCATAGTCACAATTATTTTCAGAGTTTCCATCATAAGAGTATTAAATTCAATTAAAATATAAGTTTTAGTTCTTTCAGTGTACTAGAAATAAACTTTATTCTCATACTTAGAGAAATTGCTATAAGCTTCATAAATACTTGTTAAAAATTAAGCATCATACATGACAATATATTGGCTCAAATTTTCAAGTTATTGAAAAGTAAATGGACCAAAGAGGAAGCTGATTTGGCTGACGGGGGTCTGGGTCAGTGATTTCTACTCACGGCACGCTGATACTCCTTAGCAAGAAATAGAGTGGACAAAACTGCAATAGACAGGCTATAGAGTGTAGCTTTGAGAATGGAGGCTTGGAAATCAGACTGCCTAGATTTGAAGCTTGGGTCCAGGACAGACTTACTGTATGTGAAACCACGGACAAACCATTTAAACTCTCTAACCCTTAATTTCTGAGTCTAGAATATAGAGATAATAGTACCTACTTTACAGAGTAGGCTTGAGGACTACGTGTATAAATTCATATAAACATGTATAAATTCATAGCAAACATTAAAAAAATTGGGTGTTTTATTTCCTATTGTATTAATATCACAAGTTGACTGTAGTTTCAGGCTATTTAGCGAATATGCTGGATAGCTTCTAACTTTGGTCCAAGAAATGGTAAAAATGAGATAATTCTGTAAAGGTGATTTTTGTGCTTTGGTCAGCATGTGTATTAGTTTTCTATTGCTATATGACATATTACATATTTAAAAGCTTAAGACATATACTTTTGTTAACTTACAGTTTCCATGGGATAGGAGTTCAGGTACAGTTTAGCTCAGGGCCTCGTAAGGCTGCAATCAATATATTGACCAGGCTTCATTTTCAAATGGAGTTCAGCATTCTTTTCCAAATTCAGTGGTTTTTAGATGAATTTAGTCCATCGGGGTTGTAGGACTAAGATCCTCAGCTCCTAGAGGCCATCTACAGGTCTCATGCATGTGACCCTCTCCATATGCAGTCCACATTATAGTAGCTTGCTTCTAGAAAGCCCGTAGGAGAGTCTCTACTGTGTGATAGCAAGATAAAGCCATATGTGTATATGTATGTGAATATAGAGTATGTATACATGTATTAATAATCATTGAAGTGACATCCCATAACCTTTGCCATATTGTATTGGTTAGAAGCAAGTCATAATCCTGCCCACATAAAAGAGGAAGCAATTCTATAGTATATGAACATGGGGGCCACCCTAGGAGGGTCTGTCTGCCACAGCATGATAAACTTCTTAATTTAAAATTCATATAATCTATTACTTTAGATGTTTACAATTGGGTACTATTTAATAAAAAGGAATATTGTCATTAATTGGAAACTTTTATTCTCAGTTATGCTTATGGTGTTACTGCTAACAGGTCATTCCTCCCTGTCTAAGATTTATCCATTATTTCATGCTGGCTAACCGAAGGCTAAATGCAGCCTACCCTGGTAGTTTATACTCTCCAGAATCTGCCAAAACCCAAATACTAACCTTTTCTCTCCATTATTCTGATATAGACACCTTGAACTACTTGCCTTACACTTGCCCACCTTTTTGTCAATTCACATCCTATTGTTTTTTCTTTTTCTATCTCTTTAAGGCACATTTACATCTCTACCTCTTCCATTGTACTTGTCCTGTTTCTTTCCTCCTTTCCAGCCAGCTCAGGGCTTTTCCTGCAGAGCATCATACCTTTCCATAGATTTCATCACTGTCCTTGGCCTTGTGGGGAATATAAGGATTAATATTATACTGAATAATGGTCTCTAAAGTAAATGTAATTTGATAAGCATGTATATTTGTACGATAGTGAGCCAGGTGAGAAGAAAATGTGAAATGTTTAGATTTCACCTATAATACTGGTTTTCTAATATGCAGAGGCCCCTTTTAATCTCTTGCTTGTTGATCACATCAGTGTTAGAGAATTGTACATTTTTGGCGTTGGGTAGGTCTGGCTGCTGGTCTGGTACTGGTTCTTTTGTAGAAGAGCTGTTTGGAGTAGTTAAAAACACTCTTTTACAGAATCTGAGCTTGCAGAATCTATTCTACTAACCTATCGTGCTAGGTTTCTGTTACTCTTCTTTAATGTTGTAAAGGACAGAATTATATGGAAGCATTTGGATATATGAACACATATTTGGGGTGTTATGCTTTAAAATGTTGAGTTCACTAGAAAATAATACATTTGGTCTCCAGAAAAGTGGGTTGAGAAGTATATATCTGCAAGTAATAGAGCAACATTTTTTTATAAACTCATATTAAACTGTTATTCCAAGTTTCACTCTTACTGATTCTACTGTGATCATAGAACCTGGGCAGAAATACAGCATTCCACCTTTAAAAAAGGTGGAAACTTATTTCTATCAAAAAAAAAAACGAGTTTACATTTATAATTTTAAGTTTGCGGTTTGGAGTGATCCACTAATAAAATTTCTGATACTATTATACACAACATCAAAATATGGATTTTAACTGGCCTGCTTTTCAATTCAACTGAACATTAAGTACACTTTTAATGGTCTTATTTGCTGGAAAGAATACCATTACAATAATCTGCCTTTTACAGCCCATATCAAATATGAACCAGCATCACTTATTACAAAGTTTGTGCTTTGGGAGACATTTTCACGGCATCTATCAGTACTGCCCCACATTTCTTGGAATTAGTCTTTAATGATATCATTTTCCAAAATGAGTTGTTGCTCAAACTTACTGATTGTTTTGTGGTTAAAATCTGATCCAGCAGCTATATTTAAAATGTCATACAAATTTGTAAGGAAAGATTCCCTGAAACTACTGTTACATTAGTAATTGTATGAAAATATTGTAGAAGAAATGTGATGCAACTTGATTTTTTTTTTTTTTTTAGTTTTTCCCCCCTATATAATATCTGAGGGATGAACAAAAAACCTCATTTTTAACTGTTGGCAATTCCAGTTTTTACCATTGTCTGCTGGAGAACAGAGGACTATTACTGTAGGTGTCATGTAAACTAAACTTGGAGGCTGAAGCCTTCTTTGAGCTGTCAGCCTTATTAAGGAGCTCTTCATGTGTTGAACCCAGCACCCGGCATTGTATAAGTGATGCATGGGAGAGCCTGGGGAGACCTTTCTCTCTCTTCACTGTGGCTTTATTAGGTCTGGCTCACATGTTCGTTGTTGCTCTGCCTATCCAACTTTCTAGCTGCAACTCACAGCACAGTAGGTCTAATATAGATTGATGCCTTTGCCTCAAGACTGATTGAAACTTGTGTCTCAGAGTTGCTGATGCTCGCTGAACCATTTTATTGAAGATAAAGTAAATAAAATAGATTGCCATATGAGAATTCTCTGAAATCAAATGGAATAATTTGGCAGGTTTAAGCCCATGAAGAAGGCAAAGCGGTGAAACAGATGTGAATACTTTTTATGTTCACTATATCAGGGGATAAATATTCTTGTTATATTCATAACAAATATTCATATTTGTCCCTACAATTAAATGTTAACCATAATTCTCAATTGCCATATTATTTTTGGTCTTAAACAATGGGTCCTCCGTAAGAAAGTTACGTGAACAAAAACTTTTGAGACTACAATATTGTGATGATTTTTTTCTTTGCCTTTTTCTGCTTAAGCGCATGGATCAGTAGCCTCAGATTATTTAATAAACAACACAAATGATTGGATTTGCCAAAGTGCACTCTAGAATCTTAAGGTTGGAAAATAACAGTAAACCTTAGCCTACTAAAAGATGCTAGTAATCTTGAGTGTTTTATTCATTAGAGTATGTGTTCACATGAGAGCAACCTTTTTTGGAAATAGTCCTATGAAGTTTTTTTGTGTTTTGCCTTTTTTTTTTCTTTACTGTAACTATTAGGTTTATATAAAGAATTTTAAAATATGTGTTTTGTGTATATTATCATCTGAAATAATTTAGGAGGAAAAAAGAAGTTAAAGTGACCTTAGCATCTTGAATTCTGTGAAATCATAATGACAATAGTATATGATACCATAATATATATTGACATTTAATTTGTAAATTATAAGGATCTGAGCACTTGCCTGAAGATATGTGAAAAGTCTGATGCAGAAAAATGAAGATCTCTTATTTGATTGCCTGGGTCAGATTAAAAGTAAATATTTACAGAAGAAAGATCAATAAAAAGGTTTTGTTGGAAAAGTTTCTGAATTTGCTAATTAAATATAGCATTTCTCGTCAGCCTTATAAAGAATCTGTCAAATAAATACTTTCTTCTGTAATTTCTCTTGTGTTTTTTCCAAATGCAAAATAGTTTTAGTTTATACCCCTCTTAGATGTATAGTTCATTTAAAAAATGTGCTAATACATTTTATTCATTTGTTTCTTAGATAATGATTCATGCTTACTTTTTAGTTATATCCATTAAATGCATTTTTCTTGTCTCTAGGTACCCAGTAGCCCATCAGTTCTCACAACTATGGACTATTTATGTTATAATAATTTCAACTAACTCTGTCATCAATTAGATACAAAACATGCATTTTAGGGACGCCTGGGTGGCTAGGTTGGTTAAGCGACTGCCTTTAGCTCAGGTCATGATCCTGGAGTCCCGGAATCGAGTCCCACATCGGGCTCCCTGCTCAGCGGGGAGTCTGCTTCTCCCTCTGACCATCTTCCCTCTCATGCTCTCTATCTCTCATTCTCTCTCTCTCGAATAAATAAATAAAATCTTAAAAAAAACATGCATTTCATTCTCATATAAACAATGAGCCATGTTAAATATTTGACAGTCTTTTTTACCATTATAAATAATGTTATCTATCAAGAATTGCTAGTTCTTAACCATAAGTTTGACCCTTTTTCCTCCATAGGACTCAGTCAGTCTCAGGGTTCGGGGTGTCTCTGACAGCATGCAAGGCTGAACAGCAATAAACGTGCTTCATGTTTTCTTGCAAGTGAACTAGAAGAGAAGTTATGCTCACATTTCAGTTTTTTCATATAGTAAGGCTGGAAGTATAATTAGTTATTCAATATTAAGTAATGTTATATTCTTAGTGTTCAAGTGCCCTTTATATTTATCTTCTTTGTTATATTCTGTACATATTTCCCTCTGGTTATTCAGAAATGTTAAAGTCCTTTCCTCTATCCAGAACTACAACTCATTTACTCTGGTCTCCAACTATTTATCTCCTTTGAGATTTTGGTTTTCAATGTGAACCTGCCTTCAGGAAATTGTGTGTTAAGAAATGTTTTCTTGAAATGAGGAGAGCATTATTCTGAGACCCTGAGAAGCCTTAGTCCCTTTAACAATCTATGCTAGACGTTTAGTAATATGCCAAACTGCAGATAAGAGGAAGTGCATTTAATGAGTCAATTCCTGATCTCACCCTTGATTTCTTTATACTCTACCCCCTCTTTGGTCACCCTTTGTTCCTGCTTTGCCTTTACTCTTAATTCTACTTTTCAAAGTACTTTATTGTCTCTTTGCATTACTAGCTTTGGGAAAATGTGTGTGCTTTTGGCATTAATGTCTGGTCCCTCAGACAGCTCCCTGGGCTCCATGTGATGATGATGATGTTGTCGATCATGATGACATTACTACTACTATTACTACTATTACTGCTACTGCTACCATGTGCCATTTATTTAGTACCAAGTACTCTTCTACATGATTCACTAGCATTAACTAATTTAATACAACCTACGAATTAACTACTTATGAGGTAGAGACCATTATTGTCCCCAATTTATAGGTGAAAGAGGGGGCTCAGAAAGATTAAATAATTTGCTCAGTGTTGTACAGTTCATGTACAACACAACTAAGATTTGAACTAAGACACACTAGGTCCAAAACCTCCATTGTTCTATTTCCAGAACTGTTAAACAGTCCTGCTGTGGTTCTACTTGTGGCCCAAAACGTACTATGTATTTAAACATTAAGAGGTTTATTGACCAGTTTATCACTCTGTATATTCAGTGTTTGGAAACTAGCATAGTCTAAATGAGTTAATTTCTGAATTATTGAATATATTTTAAAACAAATCACCTTTCTTCTTTCAGTTGAAAGGGATTGCTTCATGATTACTTTAAAATTTTATTAGGCTGACCATGCATTCTGAAACCTTATTTGTGTTTTCACTGCAGGTATAGCAATGTTCTTATATAATTATAACAAAGATATTTAATTAACTTAGAGCTTAATTAAAACTTAAGTCCAAAATCTTAAAAAATCTGCAGCTTCTAGCCAGATGACCATTTTATACTTCATCCAGGATACTTTTGAGAATGAAAAGGATTCTATTATTATTTATCCTGGATAACAGGTATCCATTGGGATTGTCTCGGGTGAGAAAGTATGGTCACTCTGCTTCAGCATACACTTTTGGTTGTTGCTCCAACGTCTTTTCTTCTCTGCTAACAGAAGCCTGATATTATTGAGATAAGCTTCATTATTCCACATAGCATGTACTTCGTGGGAAACTGACCCTGTTCCCAGCTCCAACAGGTAGATACTAACTAGTTTAGGCCAATTATGGTAATTCCATTCCCTTGTCAGAAATTGTTTATTTATAATAAATATTAAACAGTGTTAAATGAGTTCATTAATAAATAAATTTCGTATTTAATTAATTTATTATGTCTAGAGCTCTCCTTACCTCTTGTTCAAGTGAGATAGTAACTTCCCTTTTTGTTTAATACTTTTTTATTTAGATTTTTTTATTTAAACCTACAAATATTCTAATATACCCATCTTAATCATTATTTGAAGAGCTGTACCCTAACCAGACTTTTACTTTACAGGGATCTCTATTTGCATAATACAGGATCAACTTAGTGAAGTGGACTGAGGAGCTCAAGGGGGGTAAAACAGGGATGTGGGTTTACCTCCCAACAGTTCAGAAAGGTTATTAAAGGAATAGAGAAGTGGTTTCTGTGTCTTTTGTTTTCTGAAAATGATTTAAGAAAATCAAAGGATTACACAGTAGCCATTTACACTATTAAATGGCACAGAAACATTCCTAGAAATTTTTGAGAAGTTTTCTTACGGGAAGGCTTATTCCAATTTTTTCAGCACCTGTCCCTACAACTCCCCCACTCCCTCTTCCACATATACACACACAGATAAAATGTCACTCTTTGTGGGATTTTGAAGGTAATGGAAAAGAGATTTAAACTACCATTTTTTCCCCCTCATCTGAAAATAACTGCTGCTTTGGCTCAACTTCTTGTTGTCTTATGACGAATTAGGTGATTAGATATATGAATTCTTATGTTCCCTTGTATCATAGATAAGGAATCAACCTAACTAACCATGGCAAAGGAAACTAGTTAGATAAATTATATCTAAACAGTGGAATGACAAGAATATTTAGATAAGTCAGTAATGCATTTTATACAACACTATTTCAGAAACATAGGTTTTAGGAGGACTTCTTTAAGATGGTGGCATGGGAAGATCCTGAACTCCCCTCCTCCCATGGACACTCCAATACTACAGCTACACATGGGTTATTTACCTCTGAAAAGGATCTGAAAACTAGATGAACTACTTCTTTACACCAAAGGATAAAAATACCACATCGAGGTGGATAGGAGAGGTAGATACACGGTGTTACCCCCACCTCCTCTCGTATAGTGACATACAATAGGGATGGATCTCACCAGTCTGGTGCTTCCCCAGAGGATGGAAGAGTTGGGACTCAGCTACACCAAACCCTGGGATCTGCACAGGAGAAATGAGCTCCCAAAATGTCAGGCTTAGTAAACCAGTATGGCTGATGTCCAGGGGACCCTAAGTGCTGTAGGAAACTGAGATTTCACTTTTAAAGGGCTTGTGCATAGTCTCACTTGCTCTAAGACCCAGAAAAACAAAAAAAAAAAAAGTGAAAAGTGCTAGACTATATTTGAAGGAGATTTATTCACTTACCTAAAAGCATCTGGCTGGGCCCCCTGGGTGGCTCAGTCGTTGAGCGTCTGCCTTCGGCTCAGGCCATGATCCCAGGGTCCTGGGATCGAGCCCTGCATCAGGCTCCCTGCTCTGCGGGAAGCCTGCTTCTCCCTCTCCTGCTCCCCTTGCTTGTGCTCCTTCCCTCTCTCGCCATCTTTCTCTCTGTGAAATAAATAAAAATCTTTAAATAAATAAATAAAAGCATCTGGCTGGCTCAGTCAGTGGAGTGTGCAACTCTTGATCTCGCAGTTGTGGGTTAGAGTCTCACATTGGTTTTGGAGATTACTTAAAAATAAAAGCCTTAAAGAATATGTTGGAGGGGAAGAGTGTTGAAACTCTCTTCAGAGACCAAAGTACTGGTGGATGTCAGTGTTAACACTCCACCAACCTTGCTAGCATAGATCGGTGAGCTTGAACGTGGCACCATCCTGCTACCTTGCTGAAGCCAAAGAGCACGGACAGTTATGGCATTCTCCCACTCCCTGGCTGGGGCTGGTGAGTCCTAGTAGTCATGGCATTCTCCTGCTCCTAGATTAAAGGTGTGCACAGATAAGACACTTTCCTGCTATATTCCTGAAACTATAGGTAGATGCAGTCAAGACATTTTCTTGCTGCCTTTATGAAGCTAGGGAGTATGCCCTGACCCCCACCCTCTCTAGCTACTTAGCTAAAGCCAGCTGGTGTATACAGTCCACACAGGAGATGCCCCCTTGATCCACTATCCCTGGTGGCTGAAGGGGCTCGCATTCCCAAGATCCACGGAAAGGTAATAATAGGAAAGACATTTCTTGTTAGGCCACCAGCCCAGAGCACTGAAAAGACAGCACACTGAAATACAATACCAGTCTTCCTGTGAAAAAGTCCTATTTCCTTAGTCTGTGCTTTAGCCTGAAGGTCAGGTTTCAGGTTTCCCACAGAGCTAGAGTCTAAGAAGACACATCCAGGGAACATAAGCAGGGAGACACCATCCTTGTGCACCTCTTGCTATAACTCAACGAGACCTCCCAGAAAGCTTATATGCTCATCTGGATCTCTGATTTTTTGCAACTCTCACCTAGGGGATACCTCTATATCCTGGGACGGAGGCCAGAAGGGGTTAAGCTTGTGGCCCTATAGGACTATATATAATTTCCATACTTTAGAAAATGCTGCTTGAGGGACTGGCTTCTAGTCAGCCCAAAACTAGGTGCTAAATGAGATTCCTCCCTTCGGAACTCTGACAGGTCTTGGCACACCCTCAACAATGGGAACATATCAGAATGAATCAAGTGGGTTAGACAATCACAAAGTTTCAAGAAACAACCAAGAGCTTGGGCAAGGTTGAAGAGAAGATTTATCACCAACACAAGGCCATTCCTTTAAAACTACCAGAGGTAGCTTCTTCACCTAATACATAGAAACACAGAGAAACAGGCAAAGTGAAGACACAAAAAAATATGTAACAAATGAAAGAAGGAGATGAAACCTCAGAAAAAGACCTTAATGGTATGGAGATAAGTAATCTGCCTGATAAAGAATTCAAAGTAACGGTGAGATAGATGATCACTGAACTGAACTCCAGAGAAGAATAGATAAACACAGTGAGAAGTTCAGCAGTGAGACATGAAGTGTAAGAAAATACCAAATAGAAGTCACAGAGTTGAAAAGTACAATAACTGCAGTGAAAAATACCTTCGAGGGGTTCAACAGCAGACTGGGTGAAGTAAAAAATGAATTAGCAAGCTGAAAGACAAAACAAAGGATCTCACCCAGACAGAGCAACAAAAAGAAAAAAGAATTTTAAAAAATAAAGACAACTTAAGGGACCTGCAGGACAGCATCAAGCAGAGTAATATCCACATTATAGGGGTCCCAGAAAGAGAAGAGAGAGAGACAGACAGACAGACAGGCAGAAGACTTACTTGAAGAAATAATGGCTGAAAACTTCTCTATGAAGGAAGCAAACATCCAGGTTCAGGAAGCCCAGAGAGTTCCAAATAAGAGGAACCCAGAGATCCACACCAAGACACATGGTAATTAAAATGTCAAATTTAAAGATAAAGAGAGAATCTTAAAGGCAAATTTAAAGATAGAGAATCGTAAAAGCAGCAAGAGAAAAACAAATTGTCACATACAAAGGAATCCCATAAGGCCATCTGGTGAATAGAAACTTGAAGGCCAGAAGGGTACAGTGTGACCAATTCAAAGTACTGAAAGAAATAAACTTCCAATTAGGGACACCCTACCTAGCAAGACTATCATTCAGACTTGAAGGATAAAGAGTTCCTCAGACAAGAAAGACCTAGCTTAAAGGAGTTCATCACTACTAAATAAGCCTTAACGAGAATATTAAAGGGACCTTTAAGCTGAAAAGAAATGGCACTAAATAATAACGAGAACATAATGAAAGTAAAAATCTCACTGCAAAAGGAAGGAAATAATAAAGATCAGAGTAGAAATAAATGAAAAAGGTAAATAAAAGATCAATGAAACTCAGAGCTGGTTCTTTGAAAAGGTAAAATCAATGAACTTTTAGCTAAAATCACCAGTGAAAGAGGGCTCAAATAAATAAAATTGGGAGTGAAGGAGGAGAAGGTACAACTGATAGCACAGAACTACCAGGGATCATGAGACTACTAAAACAATTATATGCCAACAAATTGGACAACCCAGAAGAAATGAATAAATTCCTAGAAACTTACCCTCTTCTAGGACCGAATCACGAAGAGATAGAAAACTGAATAGACTAGTAAGGAAATGGTATCAGGAATCAAAAACTTTATAACAAACAAAAATCCAGAAGCAGCTTCACTGGTGAATTGTGCCAAATATTTAAAGATTTACCTATCCTTCTCAAACTATTCCAAAAATTAAAGAGGGGGGAATGCTTCCAAACTCATTTTAAGAAGTCAGTGTTACCCTGATACCAAAATCAAACAAGCACACCACACAAAGAAATTACAGGCCAATATTCTTGATAGACATAGATGCAAAAAACCTTACAAAATATTAGCAAACTGAATTCAATGAATATTTTAAAAAATCATACACCATGATCAAGTGGAATGCATTCCAAGGAATGCAAGAATCATTCAACATTCACAAGTCAATCAATGTGATATACCACATAAACAAAATGAAGGATAAAAATATCATTTCAATAGATGCTAAAAAAAGCATTTGACAAAATTCAACATCCATTTATAATAAAAGCTATCAATAAAGTGGTTATAGAGGAAATGTACCCCAAAATAAGGCCATATATGACAAGCCTGAAGTTAATATCATAGTTAATGGTAAAAGGCTGAAGGTTTTTTTCTAAGATCAGGAACAAGACAAAGATGCCACTCTCCCCACTTTTATTCAACATAGTACTGGAAGTCCTAGCCATAGCAATTAGCAAGAAAAAGAAATAAAGGGCATAGAAATTGGAAAGGGAAAAGTAAAACTGTCACTATATGATCACTGAACTGAACTCCAGAGAAGAATAGATAAACACAGTGAGAAGTTCAGCAGTGAGACATGAAGTGTAAGAAAATACCAAATAGAAGTCACAGAGTTGAAAAGTACAATAACTGCAGTGAAAAATACCTTCGAGGGGTTCAAATAATCCAGTTAAGAAATGGACAGATGGTATGAATAGACATTTTTCCAAAGAAGCCATACAGATGGCTAACAGACACATGAAAAGGTGCTCAACATCACTCACCATTAAGGAAATACAAGTCAAAAGTACAATGAGATATCACCTCACACCTGTCAGAGTGGCTAAAATCAACAACACAGGAAACAACAGATGTTGATGAGGATGCAGAGAAAGACGATCACTTTTACACTGTTGGTGGGAATGAAAGCTGGTGCAGCCACTCTGGAAAACAGTGTGGAGGTTCCTCAAAAATTTAAAAATAGTACTACCCTATGACCTAGCAATTACACTACTAGGTATTTACCCAAAAGATACAAAAATACTGATTCGAAGGGACACATGTACCACAATGTCTATAGCATCATTATCAACAATAGCCAAACTATTGAGAGAGTCCAAATGTCTATTGACTGATGAATGGATAAAGAAGAAATGGTACATACACACACACACACACACACACACACACACACACACACACACACACACACTGGAATATTACTCAGCCATCAAAAAGAATGAAATTTTGCCATTTTCAAAGGCAAGATTATGCAATGAGGAAAAGATAGTATCTTCAATAAATGATATTGGGAAGACTGGAAAATGATGCAAAAGGGTGAAACTAGACCACTATCTTACATTTACCATGTTAACTCAAAATGAATTAAAGACTTGACTGTAAGACCTAAAACCATAAAATTCCTAGAAGACACAGGTGGTAAGCTCCTTGACATCAGTCTTAGTGAAGTTTTTTTTTGCCAAAAGTAAAGCAAAAGTAAACAAATGGGACTACATCAAACTAAAAAGCTTTTGCACGATGAAGGAAACCATCAACAAAACAAAAAGGCAGCCTACTGAATAGGAGGAGATATTTGCAACTCATATATCCAAAAAGGGTTAATATACAAAATATATAAAGAACTTACACAACTCAATAAAAAACAAACAATCTGAGCAAAAAATGGGCAGAAGATAGGAATAGATAGTTTTCCACAGAAGACATACAGATGGCCAGTAGGCACATAGAAAGATGTTTAGTGTCGCCAATCAATAGGGAAATGTACATGCAAGCTAAACCCACAATGAGATATCACCTTAAACCTACCAAATAGCTATTATCAAAAAGATAGGAGATAAGTATTGGTGAGGATGTAGAAGAAAGGAAACCCTTGTGCACTGTTGGTGGGAGTGTAAATTGGTGCAGCCCCTATGGAAGGGAATATGGAGGTTCCTCAAAAAAAAAAAAAAATACAAGTACCCATATGATCTAGCAATTCCTCTGCTGGGTATCCATACAAAGAATATTAAACACTAATTCAAAAAGATATATGCACCCCTGTGTTCACTGCAACATTGTTTACAATAGCCAAGATATAGAAACAAACTAAATGTTCTACTGATGGATGAATGGTACAGGCATACCTCAGAGATATTAAGAGTTTGGTTCCAGACCACTAGAATAAGGCAAAGGTCCCAGTAAAATGAGTCAAAAGAATTTTTTTCATTTTCCAGTGCATATGAAAGTTACATTTACACTATATTTTAGTGTATTAAGTGTGTAATAGCATTGTCTAAAAATGTATGTAGTATGTAGGTCTAATTAAAAATATTTTCTTGCTAAAAATGCTAGTTATCATCTGAGCTTTTAGCAAGTTGTAATTACTGAACACAGATCACCAAAACAAATAATAATGAAAAAGTTTGAAATATGGAATTACCAAAATGTGACTCAAACATGAAGTGAGCAAATGCTGTTGGAAAAATGGTGCTGATAGACTTCCTTCGTTCAGGGTTGCCACAAACCTTCATTTTTTTTTTTTTAATTCAGTATCTATGAAGTTCAGTAAAGCAAAGCACAGTAAAACAAGTGATGCCTGTATACACACAGACACACACACAGGAATACTATTCAGCTATTAAAAAGAATAAAATATTGCCATTTGCAACAACATGGATGGATCTTGAGGCTATTATGCTAAGTGAAATAAATTAGAGAAAGACATACATCATATGATTTCACTTAGATGTGGAATTGTAAAAACAAAACGAAACTCAGGATTGTAGATGCAGAGAACAAATTGGTGGTTGCCAGAAAGGGGAGAGTTTGGCAGGGGAGAAATAGGTAAAGGGGTTCAAGAAATACAGACTTCAATTTGTAAAATAAGTAAGTCACGAGGATTTAATGTACAGCATGGGGGTTATAGTCAATAATATTAACTTTAGGGTGCCTGCATGGCTCAGTCGGTCATGCATTGCATTCTTGGTTTCAGCTCAGGTCATGATCTCAAGGCCATGAGATGGAGCCCCAGATGGGCTCCACACTTAGCACAGAGTCTGCTAGAGATTCATTCCTCCTCCCTCTTCCTCCCCCCTGCTTGCTCTCTCTCTCTCAAATAAATAATCTTAAAAAATAATATATTAAAAAAATAAATAAATAATATATTAACGTTGTATGTTGACAATAACTAGACTTATTGTGGTAATTGTTCTGCAGTGTATACAAATGTTGAATTACTATGTTGCACGCCTGAAACTAATATCATATGTCCATTATACCTCAATTAAAGAAAAATAACATGTTTTGATTAAATTCCTTAATTATTAATAGGAAAATTACTAGAAATATGTATCTATTCTATACAATATATATATTTGCTAAGTATGTATATTATATATGTGTCATATTTTATGTAATATACATAATACATATAGATTATATATATTTATATATATTTGTGTGTGTGTGTGTGTGTATACACACACACCAAAGTGTTATCAGTGGTTATTTCTGAGGGATAGTTGTAACTTTTTCATTTTCTTATTTATCATTTTCTGTATGATTTAACTTTGTTCATTGAACGTGTATTTTTTTCTTAAAATAAGAAAAAAATTAAAAAATAGAAAATAATTATTAAATTGTCAATCAGGGCAATTATCTAATTAGTGTGTAATTTACTGCTATATATGGTTAATCAGGTGCTCCATTGCTCAAGCATTCCAAGGAATAAAGATTTACTGTATCTTTGCTTGTGTTTCTGCTCAGGATTTTAACACCTTTAAAGACAATGATGTTGTAGATCATGTGTTTCAAAAGCCTTTAAAAATTGGAATTTTTATTCATAGAGGATTTTTTTTCTTGATACTGTACACTTTTTAAAACACTTAAATATTAGCTCCTAAGTGACTTATCTTTTAGAACTGTCATTTATAAAACCTGAAAAGGATTCCTTTCCCTGTATAAACTAACTTAAAATTAATCCTAAAAAGGGACGGAGTATGCCAAGTGCTGCTTAACACCCTGAGTCATAAGTCCACCATTTATAACAAATATTTTGTAATTCTCCCTTTACTAATATGAAATGAAATTCTTAGATATGTTTTGATACATATAATTTCAAAAATCAGTATAATAGAAAATGTAAATGATCAGGAATGACTAAATTAAGAGATTTTATGAAGTAGCCATGTAGTTGCCCTACTTGTAGAATAACTATAATTATGATAGCTAAAAATAAGAGGATACATGAGCCATGATTAGTACTATTTCTCAAAATGATGAAAGTGGGACAATTCTGAAGAAAATACCTTGATATACAGTATTACTCAACTCCTGATAAATTCAGTGTATATGAAAAACATGAAAAAATACTTTAGATTTTATATGCAAAATAAGGTTAGGTCTAGTCACAAGTTCTTTATTTTCATGAATGTTTAGAAAAAGTCTTGCAAGATGCAGTAGTTTTCTTCTCTATTTCAGGTTGACTAGCAGACATAACCCCTGCCCACATGTGGTAACGATGTCTCAAATTGTTACAACCAAAAATTCTCTCATAAATTCCCAGAACTCCCTTTATAAAGCAGTGTGGCTCCCAACACTGAGAAGCTTGGGTTGCAGTGTTGAGAGACTGGAGGTCTTTGTCTCTGCTACTATCTGTGAAGTTAGACAAGTCTGTTTATCTGTCTGAAGTTCAGATCCATGATTTATTGGTGAAAAATGATTTTTAAAATGGCATTTTGCACTAGACTTGTATGATCTCATTTAAGTATCATATTTTGTTTTTTT
Organism: Callorhinus ursinus; assembly: GCF_003265705.2. Taxonomy (NCBI): domain Eukaryota; kingdom Metazoa; phylum Chordata; class Mammalia; order Carnivora; family Otariidae; genus Callorhinus; species Callorhinus ursinus. The sequence goes on from NW_027397074.1 coordinate 56,276,325, forward strand.
GTGGGTTTTTTTGTTTTTTTTAAAGATTTTATTTATTCATTTGAGACACAGAGATAGAGAGAGAGAGCATGAGCAGGGAGAGGGGCAGAGGGAGAGGGAGAAGCAGACTCCCTGCTGAGCCAGGAGCCCGATGTGGGGCTCGATGTAGGGCTCGATATCGGGCTCGATCCCAAGACCCTGGGATCATGACCTGAGCCTAAGGCAGATGCTTAACCATCTGAGCCACCCAGGTGCCCCTAAGTATCATATTTTGTAAATATGTAAAATAAAGTCTCTTACTCTTGTCAGCATGAGTTGGCAAAGTCCTTGAAGAATGTTTGTTCAGACTTACCTTCTTAGATGATTCCATTGTGTCTCAAGGTCTGGTCAACATCCCGAGGAATAGGTATTTCCTCCAATCTCCAGTACTTGGCATTTGTATAAATTCTCTGTGGTTTGCCACCCAATTTTTGAGTCAGCTCATTGAATGTAATTAAAAGGGTGGAGGTATCACTCATCACTAAATAATAATATTTGAGAAATTGAGCATTTGTAATTGGTATAGTAGAAAGCAGAAGTAAGTCCCCGAGGCTGGTGATTAGCAGAAGTCAACTCATAACTTACTTTTATTGAGTTTTAACTGTAGATTTCAATTACCATCATGATTACTTAGCAATATTTATTGACTGCTCTCTTGCATATAATTCCATATTTTGATCTTTGTTAACTAATTGAATGCTCTTTAGGAATTCCCATGTTCTTATGTTGGTTGGCAGAGCACACATTTGCACATATGCAAATATGAATCATCCAGAGGAATGACAGTATATATCTTTACAGTCACAATGTATGGAATTTTGATGGTAAAATATATTGGGTTATTAGAAATGTATATAGATGTTCAAATATTAATTTAGTTAATGCAAAATTCTGTGAAACTTCCTACTTGCCAGATACTTCTCTAAGCAGTTTTAGAAATTAACTTAGTCCTCACAGCTACTTTAAGAGGTGGTAGTATCATCCCATTTTAAGTTGGAGAAACAGACATAATTGTAATTTGGAAGGGTGGAGCCAGAATTTAAACCAAGGCAGTCTGATTCCAGAGTTTATAACTTTAACTAGGAATGATTTAATCTAAGAATTATTGCGATAAGACATAACCAAAGGTGACTCCATAATGAGTCATACCTTTGTATAATCCACTCTCTTTGAGAGAGGGCACTACCTATGTCTTGTTTCTACTCAGCTGAATACTGCAAAGGTGGTAGGATGGTCATTCCTGTGAATAAGTTATGTTATATAAAACTCCATTTTAACAAACTGGAGTCAGAGATTATCCTACTATGTGTGGAGAAGTAAGATAATGCATTTTGAGAGTACCTGAGAAATTGCTGTCTTTCACAAGCAGTCTCTTGGGAGCTAGGACAACCCCCAGCCTATAGCCAGCAAGAAAATGGAGCCCTCAGTTTTACAATTAAAAGGAACTGAACTCTGCCTCCAATCATGTGAGCTTGAAACAGAATCTAGAGCTCCAGGGAGAACACAGCCCAGCCAACCCCTTGATTGCAGCTTTGTGGGAGCCTGGGCAGGTGACCCAGCTCAGTTATGTCCAGACACTTGACTCATAGAGATTCTAGAATAATAAATACATGTTGGATTAAGTTGCTAGGTTTGTGGCAATTTGTTACACAGCAATAGATAACTAATATAATTATGAATAGTTGAAGTAAAATCCATATCACTTACTGTTAAACAAGTAATTTTCATAGATAATATGAAACTTGATTTTTAAAGGATAAAAGTTGAGCTGTTTGGAATTTTAGCTGCACATGATTGTGAAGAATCTTATACACACATAAGAAAATATGATTGAAGATAACAATATCTACATTTGGGAAGATTTGAAGATATGTTTGGAAAATAGGTATTTATTAAAGAGTTTTCTGGTATTTTAAAGGAAATCTCAAATATCACAAAGTGAATCTAAAAAGTCATTGAGGGATTTTAGTGGAGGGCGTGTTTGACCAAAGCACTGAAGTCAAGAATACCTTTCATGGAAGCATTCATCTTTCATGCCCTCTGATAACCAGTCCTTATCTCTCTCTTTTTTTTTTAAGATTTTATTTATTTATTTGACAGAGAGAGAGACAGGAGAGAGGGAACACAAGCAGGGGGAGTGGGAGAGGGAGAAGTAGGTTTCCCACGAGCAGGTAGCCCAACGCAGGGCTTGATCCCAGGACCCTGGGATCATGACTTGAGCTGAAGGCAGAAGCTTAACTACTGAGCCACCCAGGCACCCCAGTCCTTATCTCTTTCTTTGTAGATCATTTTCTACCTTTGTTTTATAGTTAATCTTTCTCAAAAATTGATTTTTACTCATGTTTCCTTAATATGGTCAACCTTTCCTATTTGTGGTATGCCTTAGAAATGTGAAACTAGTATATCTTTATCTTTTTGAAAATATGCTTTTAATCTCAAATTTTTGGATAGTTTATTGCTCATGTTGATCAGTTGGAAACTTTGTGAGCCATTATGATCAATAATTTACAAAATAAGCTAAATTTAATTAAAGTATATAAAATTAGAACATTAACAGCATAAGTAAACTGATGCTTCTAGAATGAGGAAAACATAAGATATTTTTATTCAGTTATTCATCATTTTACATTTTAAAGCTGTAGCCGTTATAGATGTATTAAATACCTTAATAAAACTCTTTAATAATTTTTTAAGAATAATGATTAAAGTAAATATGGTGCTAGATATTTAACAGAAGGACCTTAAGTGCAATTATAATTAGATAACTTAGATAATTAGATAATTGCGATTAGGTGCAACAAATAGCTACATTTTAGTTTATATGATAACAAATAGGCATGGGGGTCTACTTAAAATTTTTAAATTTCTCACTAAAGGATTTTTTGTTCATGATGTAATCTAAGTGATCTAGTATTTATGGCCAGAGAAAGTAGTAGCCTTTAAGAAACAAACATTTTAGCTTCTACAGTTCTTTAATTAATATGGGTTTCTAATTTTTACATTTTAAATGGCTTAGTGATCAGCCACTTGGAGGATGGTAAGTGTATGTGTGGGGTGTGTGGGGGCGTGCTCTTACTGGACTAGAGAATAAATAAAATATGTAAAGTTTTAAATAAGTATCCTTCACTGTTAAATTGTTATAATAGAATTTACAAATTGAGATTAGATCTTTCTCTATAATCCATGTTCTCTTAGTTATACTTTATCTTTACTGATTGTAGTTAATATTTCCCACATCTCCTTTGCACATACAGAACAGTGGTTTGAAATATTTCTGTAACAACTTTAAAAGGAAAACACGTAAGAGTAGAAAATAATTCTGCATGCTGTAAAGAAGACACATTACACATACAGTTAATAGTAAGCTAGATGTCTCATACATATTTTATCTTTAAATATTTTTATTATGCCTTCTTATTCTGGATATCTTTTAACATTATTGTTTATATTCATGAGAATGGAAAAATACAATATGTTTGACCTCGTTTGACTTTTATGACGTTCAGTCAGTTAAAAGGTTTGTAAGACGTTTAATTACCAAATGGTATGATCATTATTCATCTCATCATTTGATATGTAATGTCAACTGAATTGCCTCCCTGGAGTGCACTGTGTTTCACAGATCAATAGATTTACCAAGAGCTTGAAGGAGAGCTTTAAACATTCATTGAAAAGAAGGAAAAATATATCCCTCTTGTAAAATGGCTTGTGTAGTCATTTCATCCGCTTCATAATTATTTTATTTACTTCTGTGAATAAATCTCCTTATAACAACAGTTTTAGAGTATTACAGCTCCTTTAAGTAAATTAAATTAGAGTGTTAATCAGATTTCGTTTACTCAAAGGCACTGAAGACTATATAACAGAAATAGAGGCAGATTTCTTGAATCAATTCTGCTCTTGAGATCTATCTTGATCTACTTCTATTTAAAATATGGTTCTCAATATTCTCTACCCTCTTTAAATAATTTTTATAAAAACATTATTTTATATCCAGTCCTTATTTGTTAAGAAGAAATTGTCAAAATGAGAGCTTTGGAACTAGAAGGACAATTAATTGTTCCTTCTTTCCCACCCTTTGGATTCTCACCAGTCCTGACCAAATCTCACTAAAGGCCAGCTAGTAACAAAAACATTTAAAATTCATTGAGTGCTATTGTGTGCTGGCCTCTTCTAGTCACTTTACATACATTAACTTACTTAATGTCTCAACAACCTTGCAAGGTAGCTACTGCTCTTCCCATTTTAACAGATGAGTTACATAACTTGCCCAAGGTCACACAGCTAATAAATAGAAGAACCAGACTTAGGACCTTGAAATTGGCTCTCAAGCACTTAGCGTACTGCTCTTTGGGCACAAGAGGAAAGTAGTAAGCAAACTATTGGCTTTTAAAATGCCCTATCACTTTTCGCTATGCCTGCAATCTGTGGTGATTTGGAGAAGGGAATTTACGTATTAAAGTATGGGATGCTCAAAGATCTGTTTGATTGTCCAGAGAGCATCAGGTCTGGTATTTGATTTTATCCTACTTACAATCTAGTAAGTCAGTCTATTACTGTTTCATGGATGCTGGCAGAAGACATGAAACTCCTAGATCAGAGACAAAAGGGACATATTAGTTATAGCGCCTTAAGCAGCCTGAGCATCAGCACATTTGCATCAGTTTTTCTTGCTCCCAAGTGCTGTGGACCCATATAGCCCGCATTGATGCTATGAACACATTGGGTATGTGTTGTAGCTGAAGAGCACTGAGCTATGGAAATTTGCTACTTTTATAGAAAGCAGTAAGCAGGCCTGTTCTTTGTCCCAGAGAGAGAATATCTCATCCTTCAAGGTTCCTCACTGCAAATACAAACTTGAGCAGTGGACCAGGTGAAGATAGGATAGGGTCTTGCTTTCTTGCTACATCTGTAAGGGCTGTAGGGGAGGAAACTTACACTGTGTTAGTTTCTTATTGTTGCTTTAACAAATTAATACAAACTCTGACATAAGAAAACACACATTTATTACCTTACAGTTCTGGAGGTCAGAAGTATGAAATGGATCTCACTGGGCTGAAATCAAGGTGTCAGCAAGGCTGTGTTCCTTTCTGGAGTCTCTAGGGAAGAATCTGTCTTCTAGCCTTTTTCAGCTTCTAGAAGCCATTGTATTCTTTGGCTCTTGGATTCCTTTCATCTTTGAAGCTGGGAATGGCCCACTGAGGCTCTCTCACAGCACATCATTCATACATTGCTTCATCTTCTTCCCTCTTCCATGTTTAGGGACCCTCTGATTACAGTTGGCCCACCAGATAGCTCAGGATAATCTTTCTATTTTAAGGTCAGCTAATTAGTAACTTTAATTTCATCTGCAGCCTTAATTCCCCTTTTTAATATAAGGTAGCATTTTCATAGGTTCTGGGGGTTAAGATGTGGACATCTCGGGAGGCCTTTATTTTGCTTTATCACATATACTATCTTAGCTTTTGGTGAGTTTTCATGAGTTGGCTAACTTGTTGGCCAGTCTGATTAACTTGACTGATAGGGGTTGAGATCAAACTGTTCAATTTGTATTATAAAGCATTTAATTAAGCCTACTATTAATAGGATTCCAAACAACAGGATAAGAACCTGTTGTATTGATCTGTTATACCCACAGAATCCTCAACTCAGCCAATTTTGTGTAAACACCAAGAAAGACTGGTAGGTCTTGTTTTAGTCAGCCAAGATAAGTGTAAGGCCAATTAATTATCTATTATGACCCACATAAGGAAGTTTAGACTAACAAGCTGATCTTTGGTGTCACTGCCAATAGTTAGAGGAGGAAATAGATGGGCTAAAAAGCAACTCTCCAATGAGAGATTGTCTATGGCTCTGTCTCCATCTCATAAAAACATGTAACTGAAAGGGGCCCAGTACTCCTCTTTGAGATATGTTGTTGAGCTTTATTTGGAACATCAATTTACATTATTAGTTTGGTTAAGTCACATGGGCAAGATCACTGGATAGTTGCAGTTTTGGTTGCCATACACTCTGTTATAACTCAAGGCCAGTGGGCATCAGGAGAACCTATGAATTCATATCAGGAGTATTTAAACAACGTTTAAGGTTCAGGGAGCATTAATTGTTCCTCTCCTCTTCCATCTCTCAGAGTCTAAGGCCCTCCTTCCCCAGTACCAGGGTAGGAGCTGGGTAAATAGTATACTCAACCCAGTGGTCATTATACTTATGACCTAGGATTTTGTTAATCCGAGTATCCTATACAGAAGCCTGAACTACAATTAAGTTTGAATTCTCTAGCTTCTCTCATAACTGGATTGCCACCTGAAAGGTGTACTAAGCAGGCTGGCTGGGAATTGCTGTTAGGGTAGAGAAAAATGCATCATATCCAGAAATGGTCAGAGTAGAATCCCAGATTTTCAAAACAGCTCTATATAACCCTCACCCCTTTCATCCTAGATCGTTATCCAGGAGTTGGTCAAAAAGAGATAAGCCCTTTTTGGAGACAGCTACATTCAGGGAAGCTGCCCAACAAAAAGGTATAGGGATCAAGAGGAGATGAGAGATATAGGTTCAGAAATCTTTCCGAATCACTTTCTTGAGGAAAGTCTTCCAGTCCTGGACAGTTCAGATACCTGCAGAAGTCAGGGAGCATGGACTGTTCTTCAAATAACTTGGCATTCAGTCTATTGTTGGGTTACCTTTGTGACAAAAGATGCACTATTGTCGGACTGTAGATAGTCCAGAAGCTGAAATATGACAGAGTTATGTTTCAAGGGCCACAATAGTGTGGCCAGAGTTGGCCAATTAGACTGGAACAGCACCACTGTAATCTGAAAAAGTGTCAACAGCTGTGAAGTACCAGCAGTAGCCCTGAGAGAGGGGCAGAGGTACAAGATAATCAATTTGCTAGGAGCGATGGAGTCAGTGCTATTGGAAGACAATCCCCCATGGTTCTTTCATGTTTATACACCCTGTGAGCAGAGGAACTACCTGGTTCTTTTCTTACAGAGTATCTCTTCAAAAGTGTCTGTATAGGGAACAGTGTTGTAAGATAGAGCTACAGCCTTCTTGTGGAGCCGAGAGCAGGTTTGTTCACTATACATTTTAATAAAGATAATGTATCCCTCTGGGATAAAGATGGGACAAACTTATTTCCCATTATAAATACCCAGGTTCCTTGAGCTTAGTGATCTATAACATAACCACTGTGTATGCAATTGCCACTTGGCCCTCTTTTTATCACTGTGTGGAAATTAGAGCTCAGGAAACTGGTTAACTTGTCAGTTCTCATGTCAGATCCTTCACAGTTCTTAGCAAATGCTACTTGTTTAGAGTACTTCTATAGTATACACCAGTGGACCAACTTTTTGCCAGTGTTGAAAGTCTGGCATAGTGTTAGCTTCTGCATCAGAAAGAGTCCTTGATTGTGTGTAGTTTATGACAGTGGATGTACTGCTTGTCTGGTATGATGATGCATTCTGGTAGCAATGGTGGTGATCTGGCCTGGACAGGCTTCATTAGCATCTTTGATTCTAGTTAATCCCATCAGAGAAATTCTCTTGCTGAGGGCCTCTAAAGAGTGACCCATACAATCTGATCAGTAGTCACAATTTCCCCCACAGTTTGTAGCCCTGGTAGTAAGTGTCTCTAATGTGTCAGTCTGTGATCTTCCAGGGATAGACTATACACCTGGACCACTGGCAATAGTCCAAGATTTAGTAAAAAAAATATAGCATGGTTCATCAAGGGGAATTTTGGTTGGGGCTACAAGGACTGCCTTGAGTTATGCCTACTGAGCAGAATGACTAAGCAACAACAGTAGGGTAAGGAACATCATCAGATTTCCATTTAGCCCAAGTATCAATGAAACAGATTGAATCATCTAGGGGCACCTCTGTGAGTTGAGGTACTCATTTAAACAACAGCTTCATTTTGGATAGTGGAATTGGGGAGGAAGATTCCCCTGGAAGGGGTAGCTGCCATTTATTCATGTAAAACTGAGATATCACTAGGACCAGGCTAGCTGGCTCCTGAATGTACCATTTTTGTTTGACCGAAAAGGCCTGTCAGGCCCTTTCCACCTTAGTGTTTCCTAGCTTCTTTCAGACAGCATGGGGAGAATGTGGACAATAGACCTGCAGCACTCTGAACCACCCAAGCAATCTCCACAGAGCAGTTTTCACATAGTCCAGTTGGATGTGCAAGCCCATGATATCATATTATAAAACTAGATGTAGATATGTCTCCTCAGGCAAGGGAAACAAAAGCAAAAATCAACTATTGGGACTATATAAAAATAAAAAGCTTTTGCACAGTAAGGAAACCATCAAGAAAACAAAAAGACAACCTCCTGGATGGGAGAAGATGTTTCCAAATGACTATCTGATAAGGGGTTAGTATTCAAAATGTATAAAGGACTTATACAACTCAAAACCAAAAACAAAAAAACAAACAAAAAAAACCCCCAAAAAACCCAAACAATCTAATTAAAAAATAGGTAGAATAGACATTTTTTCCAAAGAAGACATGCAGATGGCCAACAGACACATTTAAGATGCTCAGCATCACTAATCATTAGGGAAATGCATATAAAAACCACAATGAGATATCACCTCATGCCTGTTAGAGTAGCTAAAATCAAGAAGACAAGAAACAAGTGTAGGCAAGGATGTGGAGAAGAAGAAAATCTTGTGCACTGTTGATGGGAATGTAGATTGGTACAGCCAGTGTAGAAACAGTAGGGAGGTTCCTCAAAAAATTAAAAATAGAAATACCACATGATCCAGTAATTCCACTACTGGGTATTTACCTAGGGAAAACAAAAACATGAACTCAAAAAGATGTATGCACCCCTGTGTTTATTGCAGTATTATTTACTACAGCCAAGACATAGAAGCAACCTGTGTCTGTCATGGATAAGGAAAATGTGGTACACACACATACACACACACACACACACACACAGGTATATTACAGTCATTAAAAAGGATGAGATCTTGCCATTTGAGACAACATGGATGGACCTAGAGGGTGTTATGCTAAGGAAAATAAGTTAGACCGAGAAAGACAAATACCGTATGATTCCATGCATAAGTGGAAGGTAAAAAAGTGAATAAAACAAAAAGCAGAATCAGAACTATAAATACAGAGAATAAACTGCTGGTTCCCAGAGGGGAGAGAGTGGGAGCTTGGGTAAAATGAGTGAGGAGGAGAGAGAGATACAGGCCTCCAGTTATGGAATGAGTAAATCACAGGAATAAAAGTATAAGGAATGCAGTCATTGATACTGTCATAGTGGGGACAGATAGTAGTTATACTTGTGAACATAGCATAAAGTATGTCAAATACTTGTCAAATCACTAAGTTGTCCACCTGAAACTAATAGAACATTACGTGTCAACTATACTCAAAACAAAACAAAACCTAGATACAGTTTTGTGTAAAATGACTGTGAAACCCTTCCACTGAATGGAAGCTTGAGACTAAGAGCTATATCTTATTCATCTTTGTATGCCTGGTACCTAGCTTAGTGCTGGTACATAGTAGATACTTAATAAGCACTTGTGAGTTGAATTAATAAATAGGTGATCACATTGTAAATTTGGAAAACAATCGATGATTGATAAGTTATGACTATCAAATCAGGAGAATGGTTTTATTAATGTGCTGTCTGCTTCATCATTATCAACAGCTGTGTGTGAGGTTTGGCTTCAGTATTTAATTATAATAGGAAAATGGATAATGTTGCTTTTTGTGTTCCATATACAGTGATTATGTAGAATACTACTTGTTTAACTTCTCTTATGAATTATTACAGACTTATGAAAGGAAAAAAAAAGTGGTTACAAAATAATAAGCATTACCTTTAGGCTCCTAGTAGTTGCCACAAAAGGTGTCAACAAGGTACATATACTTTGCCTACTAACACTAAACAAAATCAATCCAAGTTACTATCATTGTATTTGTGGTAGCTTTTCCCCAAGTTCCAGTAGACTTAATTAGTTGAATTTCCCCTCTGGGAATTTTTTAGGCAATTCCCTGAGGATTTAACGGGCAACAAAAGAAACTAATGTTCATTAAGCAAGTAAAATAATTTGGGCTTTGATTTAGGTACATTTTCTGATTTACTTAATTTAATATCCGTGAGCATGCATTTTATAAAGGGGTAAAAAGTTTTAAGTACTACCAGACCCCACACAATTGGTAAGTGTTCCAGTTAATATTTAAACTTAGGTTTATCAATTTTTAAGTTTCTGTTCTTTCCAGTTAGTCAACCACTTTCAACGGATGGAACCATGTGGTTAACATGAATGTCAAACATATTGTTGTTTGGAGGATTGTATTCTTTTCCTTTTTTTGAGTATATGTGCTGCTGAAGCAAGCACTGGTGGATTATATTCTTGACTATAGACTGCTCTGTGTATCCCTACCAGGTATGAAAGTTTTTGAGTTTTCCTTTCTATAGTTTGTATATGATAAAATCACTATGCACACATACATACATACAGTCAATTCTCATTTCCGGTGTAACTGTGTTCTATAGAGCCACCACAAACACTGAATCAGTGAATACTGAGTCATTGTTCCTACAGGACAGACAGGGTTAGGTTCCTGTGAGGCTCTGGTCACAACATTTTCATCAACTGATCAATATATAACTTTATTTTATGAATGTTTCTGTCTAAAAACACCTTACTTAATACATATTGTTGATTTGCTAACATTGAATTCACGGCTAACATCACTGTAGCTCATGCCTAACAAAACTCATCTAAGTTACATATATTTTCTTTATAAGGCATGTCCCAGCCTCCTGTGGTTAGGAACACTACACAGCACCTCAGCACTACACTTGGGGGCTGTTTTGAACAGTGTAATCACCAACAAAAAGCACATATTTGCACTACGTAGACCACTGAGAGGACATTTGTTTACAGTGTGAGAGCTGAAGTAAGAAGGCAGAGTCACCTTGTTCAACCTCAGCTAGAAACGTTCATGTCTGTGAAGGACCACAAAAATACTATCAGTATTGACTTTGGGGTTACAAATCAATTTTAGCACATAAGTGAATTCATAAATATGAAATCTATGAAAAATGAGGAATAACCATCTATGTATTATACATATATACGTATATGTACATATATATAATTACTAAAACTTCGTTTTTCAAAATATGTACTACTTCCACTCTCCAACATCATATTTTTGAATGACACATTTATTCAGCATGTATGCCAAGCACATACCTTGTGACGGGCATTGTTGTAGGCACTGTGGATATAATAGTGAGCAAAACAGATATAATTCCTACCTTCACTGCAGTGACAGTATATTTTTTTAAAAAGTGAATAATATGCTGGGTAATGATCACTGCCATAAAGAAAAATAGAGCAGGAGAAAATAATAGAGACTGAAATTGAGAGCTATTTCATGTAAAGTGGTAAGGGAAGGCCTAACTGATACGGTAGCCTTCTAGGAGAGACCTGTGAAGTACATGACGAAGCAAGCCCTGTGGATATAAGGGAGGAGTTGTTTTTTTGTTTTTTTAACTAGACATGTGAATAAGGTCATACATGATTTGTCTTTCTTTTTCTGATTTATTTCACTTAGAATAATGCCTTCAAAATCTATCCATGTTGTTCCAAATGGCAGGGTTGATTTATTATGGCTGAATAATATTTCATCACGTCTATGTCTGTATCTATAGCACAAATTCTCTATCCATTCATCCATTGATGGACACTTCAGTTGTTTCATATCTTGACTGTTATGAGTAATGCTGCTATGAGCATGGGAGTGCAGATATTTTTTAAGAGTATGTATTTTCATTTCCTTTAGATATAGTCCCAGAAGTATATGTTGGTTTTATTTTTAATTTTTTGAGGACCACCATACTGTTTTCCATAGTAGCTGTACCAATTTATAGTCCCACTAACAGTGCAAAGGGTTACTTTTCTTCACATCCATGCCAACATTCGTTATCTTTTGTCTTTTTACTGATAGCCATTCTAACAAGTATTGTTAGAATCATTGTGGTTTTGATTTCCTTTTCCCTAATGACTATTGATCTTGAGCATGTTTTCATGTACCTGTTGGCCTTTTGTAGATCTTTTTTGGAGAAATGTCTCTTCAGGTCCTTTTCCCATTAATTTTTTTCTAAACAGTATGGAAGTTCCTCAGAACATTAAAATAGAATTACCATATGATGCAGTAATGACACTACTATGTACCCAAAGAATACAAAAACACTAACTTAAAAAGATATATGCCATCCCTCTGTTTATTGCAACATTATTTACAATAGCCAAATTATGGAAGCAACCCAGTGTCTATTGATAGACAAATGGATAAAGAAAATATGGTATATATACAATGAAATATTACTCAGCCATCAAAAAGAATGAATCTTGCCATTTGCAATGACTTGGATGCATCTAGAGAGTATAATGCTAAGTGAAATAAGTTAGAGAAAGACAAATACCATATGAATTCTCTCATACATGGAATTTAAGAAACAAAACAAAGGAACAAATTAAGAAAAAAAAAAGGAGGTAAACTGAAAAACAGACTCTTAAATATAGAGAACAAACTGATGGTTACCAGAGGGGAAGTGGGTGGGGAATGGGTGAAATAGGTGTAGAGGTTTTAAGAGTACACTCATCTTGATGAGTACTGATTAATGCATGAGAATTGTTGAATCACTGTATTGTACACCTGAACTAATATAACGTTATATGTTAACTATACCAGAATTAAAATTTTAAAAATAAATTTAAAAAATTTTGTTGAGCTTTATGAATTCTTTATATATTTTGGACACTAACCCCTTACCAGATGTATGGTTTACAGATATTTTTTCCCATGCTGCAGGTTGTCTTTTCACCTTGCTGATGATTTCTTTAGCTGTGCAGAAGCTTCTTAGTTTGATGTAATTCTACTTGTTTATTTTCGATTTTGTTTCTTATGTTTTAGATGTCCTATCTGAAAAATCATTACCAAGACCCATGTCAAGGAGCTTTATTCCTGTTTTCTTATAGGAGTTTCATGGTTTCAGGTTTTACATTTACGTCTTTAATAGATTTTGAATTGGTTTTTGTAGTGGTGAAGATGTGGGTCAAGTTTCATTTTCTTACATGTGAATATCTTGTTATCCCAGATTTATGGAAAAGACTGTCTTTTCTCCATTGAATACTCTTGGCTCCTTTGTCAGGTATTAGTTGACCATATATTCTTGGGTTTATTTCTTGATTCTGTTCTGTTGTCTGTTTGTCTGTGTTTCTGCCAGTACCATACTGTTTTGATGACTATAGCTTTATAGTATAACTTGAAATCAGGAAGTGTGATGCCTCTTGCTTTTTTCTTTCTGAGGATTTCTTTGGGGGCCATTTGGGGTCTTTGGTGGCTCCATAAAAGTTTTAGGGTTTTTTTTTTCTACTTCTGTAAAAATACATTGTAATCTTGTTAGTGATTGCGTTGAATCTATCTATAGATAGCTTTTGGTAGTATCGACATTTTAACAGTATTAATTCTTCCAATCCATGGTCATTGGATACCTTTCCGTTTATTTATGTCTTCTTTAATTTTTTCATCAATGTCTATTATTTACAGAGTAGAGATCTTTCACCTCCTTTGTTAAACTTATTCCTAAGTACTTTCTTGTTCTTGATGTTATTGTAAAGGGGATTGATTTATTTCTTATTCAGAAAATTTTTGTTAGTTTATAAAGTGTTACTGAGTTTTGTATGTTAATTTTGTATCCTGAAACTTTACTGAATTTGTTGATTAGATCTAACAGCTTTTTTGGTTGAATCTTTAGGATTTTCTATATATATAATCATGTCATCTACTTTACTTCTTCTTTTCCAATTCTGATAACTTTTCTTTTTCTTGTCTGATTACTTTAGCTAGGACTTCTGGTTTTATTTTGAATAGGAGTGGTAAGAGTGGAAACCCTTGTCTTGTTCCTGATCTTAAAGGAAAAGTTTTCAGCCTTTCACTATTGAATATGACACTGGCTGTGGGCTTGTCATATGTGACATCAATTATGTTGAGATATATTCCTTCTGTGCCTAATTTGTTAAGGGTTTTTTTTTTATCATGAATGGAATTTGAGTTTTGTCAAATGCTTTTTCTGTCTCTGTTGAGATGATCATATTGTGCTTTTCTTTTATTCTATTAATGTGATGTATCACCTTGATTGATTTGCATATATTGCAATGCCAGGGATAAATCCCACTTGATCATGGTATATAATCCTTTATTTGTGCTTGCATGCCAGGGATAAATCCCACTTGATCATGGTATATAATCCTTTTAATGTGCTACTGCATTTGGTTGGCTAGTATTTTATTGAGAATTTTTGCTTCTGTATATATCAGGGATATTGGCCTACAGTTTTCTTTTCTAGTATTGTCTTTTCTGGTTTTGGTATCAGAATAATGCTGGTCTTGTAAAATGAGTTTGGGAGAGTTCCCTCCTCTTAAGTTTTTGGAAGAGTTTGAGAAGGATTGGTGTTGGTTCTTCAAATGTGTAATAAAATTCACCAGTGAAGCCATCTGTCCTGGACTTTTCTTCAGTGGTAGATTTTTTTATTACAGATTCAACCTCCTTTCTAGTAATTGATCTATTTAGATTTTCTATTTCTTCCTTATTTAGTCTTGGTTAGTTTTATGTTTCCAAAATTGCTCTGTTCCTTCTAGGTTGTCCAGTTTGTTGGTGTATAGTTGTTCATAGTAGCTTCTTATGATCCTTTGAATTTCTATGGTATCAGTTGTAAGGTCTCCTTTTTCATTTCTAATTTTGTTCATTTGTGTCTTTTCTCTTTTTTCCTTGGCTAGCCTAGCTAATGGTTTGTCAATTTTGTTTATCTGATCAAAGAACCAATTCTTAATTTTGTTAACCTTTTCTATTGTTTCTCTGTTCTATTTCACTTCTTTATTCTCTAGTCTTTACCATTTCCTTTTTTCTGCTAATTTTGGGCTCAATTTATTCTTTCTCTAGTTACTTAAGGTGTGTTTTAGTCTACTTTTGAAATTCTATTGAATTCTTCAGGTCAGTTGTTATATTTTTCAATTAGGATTTCTGGGGTTTTTTGATGGGTGCTATTACCTTGCTAAACTTCTCATTTTTTGCATATATTGTTTTCCTAATTTCACTCAGTTGTCTGTCTTTTCTTGTAGTTTACAAAAGTGCTTTAAAGAGATTATTCTGCATTCTTTGTTTGACAGTTCATAGATCTTTATTTCCTTGGGGTCACTTATTGGAACTTTATTAGTTTTTGTTGGTGGTTCACATTACCTAATTTTTGGTGATCCTTTATTCTTTATGTTGGTATCTGTGCATTTGACTAATAGGGCTCCTCTTCTAGATTTTACAGATTTGCCTTGGCAAACACAATTCTACACCAGTCAGCTGAGTTGGGTTTCTGTGAATATCTGCTGGTAATGTTCTTGGTCATTTGGGCCTGCTATTATGGTCTATTTTTGTGTTAGCAGTTGTTCAGGCTCTAAGGATGGGGATAAGGGTGTTGTGCCACTAGCTGAGAACAGTTGGATAAGACTTCTGGCTTGGTTCCCTACCCAAGAAGGGCTGTAGGGTGGGCTCTGTGGTTGCCTGGGTTCTCTGGTCTGGCTTACTAGATGGTTGGGACTGGGTACTATATTCAGTAATAAATGGGATTATGAATTAGCTTTCCTACCCTGGTGGAGTTGCAGGACGGAATGCAGGGCCTATACAGCTTGTTGTTTGGGTCCTGAATCGGATCAGATTATGCACTGAGTTCCCTGGTCAGGTGAGGCCACTGGTTTTGCTCTGCAGACAGAAGAAGCCACGGCTGTACTCTCTTTTCAAGTGTCACTGTTATGTAGGGCTGTTGAATGGGCCGTGCAGCTTTCCATCTGCTCTGCTTAGGTTCCTTAGTTGGACAGGCTGAAGGCTTTATTCAGTGGTGAGTGAAGCTAGAAATTAGATTACTTGCCCAGGCACAGAAGGAGAAGCAGTTCTAAAACCGATAAAACTGTTTGCTCTCTTAACTAAAGTCCACCCATACCTCAGTTTTCCTCACTGAACAGGGCCACTGGCTTTGTTTGTATACTATGTATGCTCTGCCCACCCACCTCTTAGCTTGAGTGCTGCTGGGCTGCACAGCTTCTAGAAGTTGTCTCCAGCCCTTCTGGTCAAATGGCACTGGGGACACTCTCTACAACAGGAGGGGCTTTTTCTTAAATCCTCAGGAAGGGGAGGGGCCTCCCCGGGTTATTCTCAGTTTCTCAAACAGATCTCTGGTTGGGAGGGGCCAGGAGCTACCCTCAGCCTTCACCTGGTACTGCCTCTGTGGGGGCGATCAGCTCTGTCTGCTCCCCTCTCAGCTCCAGTACTGCTGAGCTGCACTGCTTCCAGGGGTGGTCACCAGCACTTCTGGTCAAATAGGGCCAGAAGACACTTTGCACAGAGGATGGTATTATAATTAAGTTCTTTGTGTGAGCCTGGGCAAACTGTGCTCTAAGGTCAGCAAAATTCCTTGTTTGGGGATCCAAATGAGGTAGACCTGCATCCCATTGAATTGCCTTATCAGAGTACACCCCCAACTTGGTTGTGCAGATGAACAGAACTGCTGGTTGGGATTACTACTTGGGCACCACAGGTATGAACTCGGTCTGCCAAAGATCTGTTTGCTGGTTGTTGCAAGCCCTGCCTCCTTCTCTGTCAGATTCCCGGTGTTTGAACCCTGCAGATTTCCCTGGAATCCTAGCAGTGTGAGATCAGAGTAGGGGCTCCTGCAAAGTGACCCACAGTCCTGGGAAAAGCTGGTTCAGAGATAGTCATTAGAGTTAGAGCTCATCTTGACTTGAAGTTAGATTTCCCCCTCCCCCTATCTCAGACTCTGCTGCTATCTCCTTAAAAGTGAAATTTTAAGGAGCACCTGGATGGCTCAGTCATTAAGCATCTGCCTTTGGATCCCACCGTCCTGGGATCGAGCCCCGCATCGGGTCCTGCTCAGCGGGAAGCCTGCTTCTCCCTCTCCCACTCCCCCTGCTTGTGTTCCCTCTCTGGCGGTGTCTCTCTCTGTCAAATAAATAAAATATTTTTTTTAAGAAAGTGAAATTTTAAAACCTTAAAATGGCTCTGTAAGACCACATATAATCTGATCTCGTATCTTACAACTTCTCTTCTTCCCTTTGTTCTTGGCCACATTAACCTTCCTGCTGTTTCTCAAACACACTAGGCATGCTGCCTTTTCAGGGCCTTTGCAGTGGCCGTGCCCTCTGCCAGGCTTATTCTCCCTGCAAATACCTGTATGGCTACTCTGTCACCTCTTTCAAGTCTTTGCTTAAATGTCACTTTCTCAATGAGGTCTTCCCAAACAATCCTATTTAAATTTCCAGTTCTCCTGCCACATTGACTAGTCACCTTCATCCTTCTTTAATTTTCCCCATAATATTTATGGCCTTTTAACATTCTATAAAACTTACTATTTTTTTTAAAGATTTTATTTATTTGTTTGACACAGAGGGAGAGACAGGAAGAGAGGAAACACAAGCAGGGGGAGTGGGAGAGGGAGAAGCAGGCTTCCCGCGGAGCAGGGAGCCCGATACGGGGCTCGATCCCAGGACCCCAGGATCATGACCTGAGCCAAAGACAGACGCCGTACCGACTGAACCACCCAGGTGGCCCAAAACTTACTATTTTTTAAACTCAATCTCTCTCTTAACCCCCTGGAATAGAAGCTGTTTGGAGGTCAGGGGGCAGCTTTACTCAGGGTTTGCTTTTTTTTTTTTTTTCCCCTCTTGAAATGCTTCCCTAAATCTAGACCAGTTTGAATCCTACCCATGATTCAAGTTCCAATTCAAGTATTTAGGTGAATAATTCCTGGCAATTTTCCACCCATACCATATTTTCTACTTAGCACTGTGACTATCTTTGTACTACCAAAATATATGCTCATTTTAGTAGGAAAATCAATAAAAATCTGGGTATTCATTATTTTAGCTCCTGGTAACTAGTTCATTTGGATTTATACTGAATTAAAAGAGCACTGTCACAATGATGATTCTAATTTGTACATCTTGTATTGTGTTTTATAACTATTCACTTGCTAACTTATTGCACTGCAGAGCCTAAAATTGGAATCTTTAACATTGAGGTAGCTATCCCTTAAAAAATCTCCTTGTTTCTGTCACTGATGAAGATTTCAAATTTTGAATCACATTGGAATTCTAGATAAAAGCATCCTATTTCTTCCTGTTTGATAGAAGAGTAAGTTGGAATCTCCAGAAGACTGTTAAATATCTTGAGTAGTTTGAGTCCAGGACTTGCATCTGACCATGAGCTCCTGGTCTCATAACACATACTTCATTGAGTCACTATTTTTCAGCACTTTGCTCCCTTTATTTAAGTTATGTCACTTTTGATTTTGTTGGTTGCATTTTGCTTGCACTGGATTACGCATCATCTCCTGAATACATCATACCCTTCCGTGAATTTGCATTTATTTTCAATGCTCAGTAGATCTTGCCCCTTTATTCCACCCTCCCTTTATTACTTCAGCCTTCAGAATACTGCTTAAAAGTCACCTCTTCTTTGAAGTCTTCCCTGATTGCAGCCAGGTAGAATTAATCCTATCACCTCTGTGTTCTGTGGCATTTTGTATATGCTGCCACTACTAGAGAACTATTTATTAGTGAAGTTACTTTATTCTGTGTTTTGTTTTTTTTTCTATTTCTCTGCTCCCATTTAACCAGATTGTGACTTCTTTGTTCTTCTGTACCACATTCAGTACTGATTCACAGGGGCCTAAAAGACTTAGGGGCCTAAAACTTTCTAGTTATTTAATCACTCCATCTTGTGTAGTAGGAAGGATTTATATATTTTCAAAATATTTGAGGAGCCATTCTGAGCTTCTCTCATGAGCGCTCAACCCAACTGTTCCACAGTCTGTCTTTGTAGCTGCTTTTTGTACCTTTCAGCCCTGTTCTCGAATTACCTCAAACAATCTTGTCAGACTCACCCAAAATACAGGGTACCTCTCAGCACAGATGCTGCAGCCTTTCTAGTCCTACCCTGAGAAAACAAACAGTTCTAGTTTTTGGCAAACTTGGGACCTAGGACAAGTATGGGGCTGGAGAAGAAAGAAGGAAGGGCCAGCGCAACCTTCACTGGCAATCTAAAGATCTCTGCTTCCTAGAGGCTGTTGTACTTTAAAAGGTAACATTTATTTTATTAAATATGAGATTTAAAATTCTAAGGTGAACAATTTGCTTTGAATTATTTCACCACTCTTTGAACTTCTTCAGACAAAGAACGACTATTTGTTCTACATTTGTGTGACAAAAGGGATATGTTGAGGGCCTCTCTCTCCCCACAATAAGTAAGTGAATGAATCAATGAATCAATGAATCAATAAAAGTAAAAGAGGTTTGGTGGCTCCTTGCTTTTGATACAACCATGAATATCTAGTAACTTTTAAATAAAGTTTTCTCATTAAAAGTAGTTTTCATTCTGCTTCACCAGGAATTCTGCAACAAATTGATCCTTGGAGCAGGATCTCATAATTCTTGGGCATTGTTCTCCACTTCCTTTTTTAGCAAACCTATATGGACAAGGCACAGTGGATAAAAGAGAAGTGTATAATAGATAATTTTGACTCTCAAGATGTTTTTGCAAGCTGGTAGGGTCACAATGACATGTATGTAAAACAAATTAAAATTTATTGAGCATTCATTCCAGCTACTTTTTTGCTTACATTATTTCATTTTAAATTTCTCAATAAGTTTCGAAATAAGTACTTTTATCCACAATTTGCACATAAGAAAACTAAAACTCAGGTTACTACAGCTAGTAAATGGAGAAAGCCGGACTTAGTGTGTAGGCTTTTCTGTATCCAAAGTCCATGCATTTTTACTACTGTATTATTAATTAAAAATAAATGCCATAAGAATTTCAGAGAATTACTCTATACAAAACATTATTTTTAAAAACATACACTTTGCTCATCTATACAACGTTAAACCTTAATAACCCTACTAGGTGTGTATTATTGTTTTCAATTTTACAAACAAGAAATCTGAGATAAAGAGTGGTTAAGGACAATGTCAAAAATCTACAAATTTAATTTTTATTTTAATTTTTATTTATTTTTTTAAAGATTTTATTTATTTATTTGACAGAGAGAGAGAGAGTTAGCGAGAGCAGAAACAAGCACGAGGAGTGGGAGAGGGAGAAGCAGGCTTCCCGCGGAGCAGGGAGCCCGATGCGGGGCTCGATCCCAGGACCCTGGGATCATGACCTGAGCCGAAGGCAGACGCTTAACCGACTGAGCCACCCAGGTGCCCCAAAAATCTACAAATTTTAAACGGTAGAGTCTGTATTTGAAACCAGGTCTTCCTAAGGCTAGAGTCAGTATTCTAAGGAATGTGGTTACTTTGTGTTTTACAAACCTAGTATTCACATTTGTCAGTGACAGATGGTGAAATGTAGGGTTTATTGTAAATTAATGATTTGTGTTGTGTTATTTATCATGTACTGATTTGACTATGTGATCATACAAAATTAATTTGTTGTATGACATACATGTTCATTTGTGTCTGAGGAAGATTTAGATTATGTGTGGCTGTTCCTCATATGTGATTTCCTATTTAAGCCAAATTAACTTTTGTTATCATAGATATCATCACTATGTGTGTACTGAAAGGCATGGGTTCTTTGGAAGATTGGTATCTAAATCATTAATATCTTTAGTTTGTTGAAATTTTATATTTGATTAAAATTAACTTCTATATGTATTAGTTCATGTAGAGTATTTCTATATATCAGGACATGTCTGTGTATGTGATTTTGGGGCACGTTTTCACCACCTATGAGTGTACTCCCTAGTAGATGTGAACACATCAGAGCCTCTCTTCATGCAATTACAATCCATTATCTATTTTAATTTTACAACAAATATTTTCAAAATGGAATGGTTCCCATTATGGGAGGTTAAACTAGAAATTGAGTTTATCTGCTTCAGACTAAAATCAGCACAGCAGTACATCGCCTTTGTGATTCTATAAGACATTGCTAAATCTTTCCCATTGGTTTTCTGCACAGAGAAGTCCATTCCTTTTACAAGTATAGAAGAAATGAATTTTATATCTATTATTTAAGTATACAAGAAAGAGGGAGGATACCTAATAGATTTAAATATGACATATATGTATCCAGTGGGAGATTGGGTTGCGGAAAAGTCTTCTCCTCACTAGGAAAAGGTGATCATTCCAAGCAAGAGTGACAGTGATTTGTCCCTCCTACATCAGAGCTATGCCGTTGCAAAAGGGCACACCTACCAGCTTTCTAGTTTATCCGATTACTCACTCTTAGAAGAGGTATTATTTTCCTACCAATTGGCCATTCCAAAAGAATTGTGTGTCAGTGTTCTTGTAAGCCAGTTTTATTTAAATAATATGAAATGCCATCAAGGAACTTATAATTTTCCTTCAAGGAAGAAGTGCAATATAAAAACTCTGCTGCTGTTGTTATTTTTAGAATTTATCTTTATTTAGCATTTTACTGTCTCAAGTGGCTTCGTGGCTATTACAACTAGGAAACAGACTAAGAAGTTCTCACTTTTCTAGATTAAAACTAAATGTTCTATGTTAGAGCTGGAGTTATTCTTCAAGGTGTAGAACTGTAATTTTTACTTAAAAATCTTGTCAATCCTTATGCCTATCAATATTTTGGAACTGAGGTTTTTTTTCTCTATCACCATATGTTTAATTTTCAAAGTAAGAGATTGTGATTTTGGCCTCATCACAGTCTTTACACATAGACTATGTTGTTGGAGTTTTTTGTCACTAGAACCTTCCCTGTTTTAAATTCAGCACCATAAATCCCTTTTATTCTTTCCCTACAACTCCTCGTTTTCACTTTTTCTTAATATGCTTTGGAAAGGTGTTTCTTCTGTTCACGTCTTTGACCATATTCCAGTCTGTCTTTATGTTCAGATACCGTGCTTTGTACTCTTCGAGTGAGTCTATGCTCACTGCTTATTTGGGTTTTCTGCATATGTCAAGCTTTCTTACTTTTTACTTTTTCAGGAAAATTTGTACTTGCACATCATTGGCTTCCCTCTTCCATATTTTTTTACTAGATTATTGTTTGCTGATATTGATGAGCCTTTTTGTCCTTATTCACCAAGCAGTTTCCCATCCCTTGCTTTGTCTACAGTTGCAAATGAGATCTGTCTGCTCTCAAAACATTACCTAGTCCCAATAATCAGAAGATAGGAAAGCAATTCCTCTTGGCCACCACTGTCTATGAATGGGGTTTAATAACTAATCCTCATTACAGAAATGATACTATATACTCATCACATTACCTTTATCTTCTCTCAGCACATTTGTTTAGGAAAATTTTAATATTTATTGTTGTTTTAATATGCTCTTTGCTATTTACCTGTGCTAGTCATTATTTTATCATAGATTATAATATTCATTGGTAAGAAGGGATTTATTTGTTTTTACATTAAACTTCCATGTATTCAACATTATGTACAGAAACATTCAGTTAATACTTTAAAAAATTTAATGCTGATGCTTATAACAACAGTCTGTAAAGTTTCCCAACTTAATAGAAGGTTGTTCCTCATATTAAGGGTGAATCGGAGCATTGGACAACAGAGAAGTTAAATTCTGAACTTCCTCGTTTCTCATACCATTTACTCAAACTCTTCAAATATAAGTTTATAAAATGATTAGTATATGAAATTCCACATAGGCCCCCAATTTTGTTTCATTGTAGTCTCTGAGGTCTTTTCCTTCAAATTGAGTTCAACATTTTTGCTCTCAAGAAAACACAAAATGCATGCAAAAATGACATTTTTGTTCTGGGTCATATAGCAATTTCAAACTGTAGTAGGATATAAAGAATTAAAACACCAATAATCAAGATGGGTAATGAAAGAACACTTGAAGTTTTTTTTAAAGCAATTTTCTCAAAATACTCACATGCCTGTAAACATTATATTTCCCTTAACTTAAAGAGTTTAAGTTACATTTAACTTAACTTAAAAAGTTATAGGATTTTATATATTTCATCATTTCAGAACGGTTTTAACCAATTTAAAAGCATGATAGTAAAGGATAGAATAAAAATAAGAGCAAATATATGGGGGAAAACAATAAAGCCCTGGTAGGATTAGCTCACAGAAATATTTTCTGTATAGGCCTTTCAGTTGCTAGGATTGGCCACAAATCTGCCTTTGATCTATTTAGCAACTAAATTAAAGGAGGCAGCATACTTATACTATAAGATGAGTACTGTTTATTAAAAAAAGGAAAACAATTTCTAGAAGAAATCCTAGTTTCTTCAGGTACTTACACCTGTAGGAATTTTTTTTCCTGGTCCTCTTGAAGGCACACTGTGTACTATAGTAGATAAGTAGTAACCCCGTATGAGACACAATAAAGCCGCCTCTTATAATATATGTCAGTATATGCCAAATTGGTAATTACACTGTGAAGTTGAATAAAAGCAGTTTTAAGAGGTGCTAAAGCATTACATTTGTAGTTAGAATTAGTTCATTCATGGTCTGGTCGGATTGAGATGTAAAATTTAGACCATCTGGCCTGAGTAATGGATGCGCTGTATGTCATTTAGGCAATCCTCCATAAATATTATTTCTTTCAACTAGAATTTTGATAAGGATTAGATAGCAAAGAGTACAAACCTTGTACTCTTTGGCAAGAATGTGACGTTCAGAAATCGTACATGGCTTAGACGGATTATCTAGAGAGAATGCAAAGTGGAGGTTTCTGTAAAATAAGTTGCCTAAATGAGACCGCCGTCTGAAATGACTCCTGCTTCCACCTAGTCATGGGAATGGGCTTAGAAAGGATGAATGAGGAGAACGAAAATCTTTTGCAAAAACATTTTTGAATTCACTCCAAAGGAGATGATTAGAAATTTAAGGCCTTGAAGTTTATCTCTCTGGAATGATCTGTGGCTTCTCATATATTGGCTAGTACTTATTCGGGGGCTCAGGGACTATGCTGTCATTGCAAGGTATTTGTGAATCCAAACATTTGTTCTCCAATGTCTTTTGGTCAATAATAAAGCCAGAATAAAGACTGGCACACTGTGCCATCTTTCATACAGTGTTTCGCCAGATAAAGATACTCTACACATTTTTTTTTTTATTCTGGCCATGATAATCATTTGTTCATGAAAATATCCAAAGCAGTTGTTTGCAATCACCTACCATAACCACAGATAAAAGTTGAAAAAGATTTCAATAATATCTACTTTTAAACAGTTTAGCTCCCTCCTGAACAGGTTAAGACACATGTCTTTAATGGATCAAAAAAAAAAAAAAATTAGGGATGATATGGTCAGCAGTTTTTACTAACCTGGATAGAGAATCTTTCAGACGGCCTACATTGCTCTCCTTTCTCAGAGGCTTCACATAGGCATAGATTACTCCTTCCTGTATGTCACACCTGCTTTATTAATGCCCTTTCATTTTGGGGTCAGAGTTCAGAGACTCACTTCCTCTAGAGAGCCTTCTGACATCACAAGCTTGATTAAGTCTTCCTGATCTATGCATCCTGGGCTTTCCTTTCACATCAGTGATCACTCTTTGCAATTATATATTTGTGTGATTATTAATTTTTGTCTACATACTTCATGAAGGTACTGTGTCCATTCTTCTTCTTCTCTCATCTAGGTACTTAGCAGTAGCTGACACATAGTTATTCAGGTATTTGTTGAATGAATACGTGAATGAATTAGCAAACAAATGAAGTGTCACTAAAATTCTCATCTAGTCCATCAACCTGTGATTTGTTAAACTTAGTCATCATTTAATAAGTGTTTTGGTTTTTGGAGTTATTATGTGTTTCCTGATATTATACAGGTTTTTAGTACATTTATAGCAGATTATTTTATTTTGTATTTTTTTTTCTTTCCATCACATTCTGTTTTTATTTTTGGACATGAAATAATAATAATTCTTATGCCTGGAGGTTAAAATTCAAGGCACTTGAAATAATTAGAACAGAACTATGAACTCAGAAGCAAGCAGGCAAGCAAGCAAAAAAAGAAATACAGAAAGTTTCTAATTCATGTCTTACATTCCATTATCTTTATAGTGGAAGTGATGCTCTGTACCCCCCATTGTTTATTTGACTTCCTAGTCCACTTGCCATCTAATTCCATTAAAATCCCTTGAAATAATGCACAGATTAACCATGTTATACTCTCTGTGTTCATTAAGTGAATGGTGAGTGGCCCTGCATATCAATGGCCCTGCATAATTACTATTTTAGGACATTGTTCTGATGACCACAGTAGGAAGAGATTAAGCTTTTTGGGTGAATTTGTGTACCTTGAGAGAGAGAGGAACTATATACATCAGTAAGGTATTTTGAAATCATGAGCTTCCATTTGATTTAAGCGCTCCTACAAACAGGAACATTATATTTTTGGCCTATGTGAAAAGCTGGATTAGGTACTGATTAATGGTGTTTGCCTTTAGCTACTTGGAAAAATAAATAACTTGTAGCACTTTATTCCCCATGATAATGGATAAATGAAAGCATAGACAAAAGAGTTAGTTCTCTGAGAAAACATATTTCATGAGCAGGGGCCTACCTCTTTCACTTTATATGAATATATAACAGTGATACATGCCCTATCTTTCAGTATTTGGAGCCTAATTTTTTAATTGCCTCAGTTTTCTTTTAGGTTGTTATGTATGGAAAGCTTTTCTTTATTTCAGTTTAACTCATTTTGATTATTTTAATTCATCACAATGAATAGTTCTTGTTACTCTTGCTTCTGGCCTGTAGATTTTTTTTCCTCTGATAATATTTTAATAAATATTATCCCAGTGTCATGATGTTATGCTTTCATATTACTCGCTGAAAAATAAGATTAGACTTAAACTTTAACCAGGGATGGCTCTTTGTGAATCTTTTCCCTTGTTGAGCAATTTATATTCTACCATTAAAAAGTTTCATTCTGGAAAAAAAAAAAAAGTCTCATTCTGACTTATGAGCCATATGTGAAACATGGCAAAGATAATGAAAGTTTATAACTGAAGGAAAAATATTATATGAATATACATATGTCTGTACGAATATCTATGCATGAAGTTTTGGCAGAATGGTTCTAGAAGCAAATGTTTTTAACTCTGAAGAGATTTATATGAATTATAAACATAACGTAACTTATAGGAGGGCAAATTATTAAAGGTATCCAAATTAGCTTTGAGGATAGCCATTAGTATTGGTTATTTATTGTCAATAAAGATATGCTTTTTATATAAAGAAGAAACGATACATTTGACAAAAATTTCTGTGGATATTCCCCTCACAATACCAAATAAACTAAGATAGCTATGTAGGCAATGTAAAGCATTGTTTCTAATAACAACAAAAACACAAATAACCTGTTTATTAACAGTGAATAATGATTGACAGCGTTTTTTAAAAAAAGAACAATATTTCTATTAAACATTATTACATTTTTTTACTGGACCAAAAAAAAAGTAAAAAAAAAGATTATATTAAAAAAACAAGATTGTGTATCTGTGTTCTTGAGCATCTCTGTTACAAGGGTATATATGCAAATGCCAGCTGTTTAAGAAGAAGAGAAAAATATGACTCAAATTTTTAATGATGGTCACCTCTGAGGGACAAAGGGGTAAAATTAGATGTATAGAGGCATTTCTGTATATATAATTTTTTTATTAATGGGAGTATGAAATGGTGGTTGGAGTTTTGTTTTGTTGTTTTGCATGTTTTTCCTTTATTTTTAAGAATTTTTTCTTTATTCTTTTTTTTTTAATTTTATTTATTTATTTTCAGAGAGAGAGAGAATGTGAGTGGGGAGGGGTGGAGAGGGGCAGAGGGAGAAGAAGAATCTCAAGCCCACTCCAGGCTGAGCCCTGAGCTGACAGAGGACTCCATCTCACCAGAGCCGAAATCAAGGGTCTGAGACTAACCCTACTGATGCACCCAGGTGCCCCTTTTTCTTTTCATTTTTAAAACACAAGCCACAAAGATTCAGAATGTAGGACTGGCATTATTTAACATTTTAATTTAGGTTTGATTCTGTTCTATAAAGGTACACTATGGGAGTCAAAATTTTTATAAAAAGACACCTGTAGTCTACCAGGAGGCTGAACTAATGGGCTCCTTGAAATCATTGCCTTTGAAATTGTGACTTCTAATGTCTCACTGGACAGAAATGGGCCTCGGAGTTCATTGTGTCATTATTGAAGACAGAAATAAATGGCTATCCATTGGTTTAGCGGGTAAAGATCCGTTTGGTGGAAATTTGGATATATTAAAGTCATGTAATTCTGTTGTTTAAAAAATCCACTCTTGGGGCACCTGGGCAGTTCAGTGGGTTAAGCATCTGACTCTTGGTTTCATTTCAGGTCTTGATTCCAGGGTTGTGAGTTCATACCCTGGGTTGGGCTCCACGCTGGAGTGGTACCTACTAAAAAATTAAAAATCCACTCTTTATTTGACAGTTTATATGAGTGGATACACACTGAAGAAGTGACTGGAGTAAATTCTTAAAGTTTTTAAATTACCCTTCTAATGTTATAAATGCCCTCTCTATATACCATATTTGCTCTTTGAAAGGTAATATTTTGAACTTATGAAATGTTTTATTCCTCAATCCAATCTCCTTCTATACCTATCTTAGGTACATGACATATGAATGCCAAGAATCTAACCAAAAAATTACAAAGTTTTTCTATAATTTGTTGTTGAGTGAGACTTGTCTTTGCATCCTCTCTTCCTGTGAAGTCCTTGGGTGATTCTGAAGTCCATTGCGAAGTTTCTTTATTATATCTTTATTAAATTGTTATCACTTGTTATTTAAATGACTGGAATACAAATCTCAGCAAAACATAACCTATGAAACACTTTATGATAAAATAGGAAAAATAAATCTTTAAGGATCAAAAATAGTTCCCAAACTGTAAAAAATCCACATTTGAATTATAGTTTTATATTTATATATACTACCTGAGCCAGTGATAATATCCATTATAATGTGTTTTTCAGTTCCATTACTGGACGTAAGTCTCAGGCTAAAGTGATAGGAATAATGGTTAAAATAGGAAAAGACATTATAGTGATCAAATATAAAGAGGCTCTTTCAATATGTATATATAGCCATGGAGGAATTAAAGAGTGTGTCAGCAATAATATCTAAGATTAAACACAAAGATGAAGCATGAAGATGAACCTTGATGTATAAAAGTTAATATTCTTGGCTACTGTGTGGAGAAATGTGAATTGATCGTTGGATTGGCTGTGGAAGAAAATTTGTCACCTTCTACTCAGGCTAGGAAGGCTTTGTTCATTTTCTCCAAGGAGTAACATTACTTTCTTATAAAATGTCAAATATTCTTGAATAAGTGCATCAAGTCCTTTCTTGACATTTTCAACAGTCACGTATCATATGTGCAACCAGTGACAACTCTGTATTAACAGAAAGGCATACCCACCTACTAAATTGCCAATAGTTTGATTAATCCCAGTGAAGTTCACCAGATTGTTTACGCTCTGTGCCTGTGTGTGTAGACGTGGAAGTGTGTGGGTGGGTGGAAATGTTAGAGCAGAATTGCAAGTTCTGGAGGTAAAAGAAATTTAATGGACTGAATATGGACACATGCAACGTTTACTGTTCTTCAAATAATTTGGTAGACAAAATATATATTTTTCCCCACTAGAAGAGAAAAATTCATTATCTTACCTACGGATGATTTGTTTTTTTTTCTTCATCATGAAATTGGTTTATACTGACGTAACAAACTGGTGGTTGGGCAATTAGTAACAAATTATTATTATTTTTTTATCCTTACAACTTATTTATTTATTTTTAATTTAATTTATTTTTTAAGTTTTTATTTAAATTCCAGTTAGTGTACAGTGTGTAATACTAGTTTGAGGTGTATAATATAATACTCAACACTTCCATGCAATACCCAGTGCTCATCACAAGTGCACTAAATAAGTGATGGGTATTAATTAGTAACGAATTATTGCTACGTAGAGTTCTACCACAATTTTTAAGTGGGGGGATTGTTCTTAATGTTTCTTAAAGATACAACTATATAAAATAGAATTTATGTCTTTGTACTTTGTATCTGTCAGTCTATCTGGAAATTACAGTTTCACATATCAGTATCACATACTTTATTTGTCTTTTCTGAGCAACTCCTTTTTATTTTCTTCTAACTGCTACTCTGGAAGAAAGAAAAGTTGAGACTTAAATATCATGTTAAAAATAAGAGTAGATTGAGTGAGCAGTTCATTGCCCCAGTCTAACTCTGTCAGTGCTGTTGCCTAGCCTTCTGTGGTTTGTGAGACATCAGTGAGGAGTGAATTTTCAAGAGTTGGTAATGCTGGCTCTTTTTCCACAGCTGAAAATGAAGTATCAATGATAAATCTTACCCTAGAAGGAAAAACATGTTACATTATTGAAAACCATCAAAAGTCTTCTGTTTTTTACTTCTCTGAAAGAACTATTGAAAAAGCAGGATCAGTGCAGGTTGGAAGAACTGAAGGATTTATGGAAGATGCATTTCATGAAGAAAAAAAAGGGTACTGCAGTTTCCTCTTTCCCACAAGGCAAAAGTTGGCATACCAGTTTTGGGAAAAAGAAAATGTCTCTTCCCAGAGGAAGAGCAGTATTTCCAAATAGAAATTCTGCCAGTGAGTCCATGCCTCGTGTTATTTGGGGAAAGAGTAATAGTAATAAGGGCGCCTGGGTGGCTCAGTCGTTAAGCGTCTGCCTTCAGCTCAGGTCATGGTCCCAGGGTCCTGGGATTGAGCCCTGCATTGGGCTCCCTGCTTCTCCCTCTCCCAGTCCCCCTGCTTGTGTTCCCTCTCTCACTGTGTCTCTTGCTGTTAAATAATAAAATCTTTTAAAAAAATAGTAATAATAATAAAAGGTTTTAGGGTAATCCCCAAGCCCACCCTTCTTCCAGAAAAGATTATTCATTTAAAGAGTTATTCAAGGATTGGTAGATTCCATTTTAGTTTAGAGAGGAATTTTTAGAACCAAAGAGTTTAATAATAAGTCACATTTACTTTTACCTTTTCCTACTGCTAAAATTTTCCTCACTGAATTTTTTCAGTGACTGTAAATTCTCCTCAGGCTTCTGTGATTAGGTTATTTTCACACATTCACAAAACAAGCAGCTACTCTTATGTGCTTGCATGAATAAAAGTTTTCTCAAGATTTTTCTTCTTTTTTTCTTTAAACGAATTTTCCATGAAATTTTAAGTATTGTGTGGCAGTATGTTGCAAAGGATATACAAAAGGATTAGATTCAGGGTCATTATTTTAGAACTGTTCCTTTAGAGTTATCAATATTTTTAAATCTTGCATTGTAGTTTAGTTTTCTCACACCTTGATAAAAATATGAAACTGAAATCCCTTGGATTATGTGTATACTAAAATGAAATGTGCTGTAGATCAACCATGAGTCATTAAAATTAATAAGCATTGATTCATTGCTCATGTTCTAATGTTGGGTTAACATTGTATATATTAGTGTTGAATGATACCCACCTGGCCTTAAAATGTAATTCTATAATTGTATGGGATTAAGTCTGGGAAGTAAGAGAATAGCTCCCAAATTTACACCTCACACTAAAAAAACAAAAACAAAAACAATTTTTTTAAAAAATGAAATGAGTTATAAGAAATACAGCAGGGTCATTAGTGGTATAAATTTTCATATTTATGCATAATTAGTATGGATTTTTGAATTTAACATAGTTTTCAAGGCTTATTTTGAATTTAAATAAATAATGTAACTCCTCCTGAACCTAGCATTTTAGTTTGTGGTGGTTAGTTCTTCTTAAGTTAGTGGAAGAATATCTGTGTCCCTCAACTAAATGAAAAAAAGAAGCTGGAGAAATGGTTTGAATTTTAGATATAAGTTTTATTTGGGTTGAGGTGGATATTTACGTTCCATCTGAGTTTTTTCCTTTCCCCAACAACTGGCTTTTGCTAATTAAAATAATGAATTTACTCTGTTTGTGAAGTGACACTTCTTTGTTTTCAAAGATTGAAATTGATTTTAAATGCAGAAGGTTTTATGAGCTAGAATACACAATAAGTAGATTTTTAATAAAGAGTGATTCTCTGTGTGTATACACAGATGCAGTTAGACTTTATACTTGTTTATCTTTAAAGAATTAAAAGGTGTTCCTAATTTTTTACACAAAAGCATGAACACTGGATGTAGTTGCAAAATACTGAGCAATGAATTATATTGCCACTTTGCTTTTCTACAAACTCTTTTATCTGTATCGTAGCTATATGCTCAGACTTTGAGAATATAAGAAGTGAAGTACCCTGAAAAGTATCACATGATGGCACTGTTTCCATTTCCACATCCAATATTATGAAATAAAGCTATAATAAACTGGTATTAAGAATGGGGTGTAATGCCAATGTATTTTGTATAATTTATGTAAAACAAAAATGTAACCACTAAAGTTATTAATACAAGTACTAGAGTCCTAGATTTTTCACAAAGTATTTTGTAAAAGTTTGTGTTTTTATCATGTCCGTAACTTAGAACACAAAAAAAAACAAATTTATCTAGAATGCTAGAAATTTCAATATGACAGAAAGCAGTTTCATTAAATATTTGAGTTGCTTTATGAATTATTTTTTACAAATAGCATAGTATATTTTGTATTTCAGTTTTATTTTGGAAGGACTTAATGCTGTATCACACATGAGATTTAACAGTGGTAAATATGACTATTCACACAGAAATATTTCTGAGGAATGCAAAGAAAGTGTGGAAATAAGGCTCACATGAAGAAGGTACATGGATCAAAGGTTGAAGGGCTTGGAGCATAATTTTAGAGTGAACAAAATTCAACTGTGGTCAACCTGAATATTTCAAAGGTTCATTAATCTGAAGAATGTAGATGTTAAATGGTGTGTGATTTCAAATACCATATTTTATTATGGTAAACAGTCTCTCCTAAATAATAAGCCTGTGGAAAATGGCATTGAGTAATTATCATTTCAAGTATGAAAGTGCAATAATTTTCTATTCACAACAAACAAGAAAAAAGATTGATCAAAACATGATGTAATATACATTGAAGTATAACTTATGTAGAAGTGTATATTTTAAAGATTAACCAAGCATCAGGATTTTACCAAGTTTTATCCTTAATAATGAATTAGCAATAGCAGATATTGATGCATCTTGCCAGTGGTATGATATATAAATATAAAGCTGTGAGAAGAGGAAATGATGCCCCCCTAGTGATGAAGAACCTAATGGGCAGAAATTAGAGAAGTGCAGCAAGTAAGTGCTTTAAGACTAATTTAAATTGTTGTCAGTTTTGTGTATTTTATATGACAGGAAAAAACAGACTTTGCACAATTTTCCTTTTACTTAAGCTGTGAACTTGACTCAGGGAAAAGAGATGTATAGGAAGTTTTCCTACTGCTGTTCTTTTTAAAATAAATATCTAAAATCATCATGCATGTAAGCAAACTGCACATATTTATCTTAATAAAATGCCAAAATCTTATGTGTGAGGCATAAGCCTTAAACCTTTATCATAACAGAAACAAATACCTCCTATAAAAGAAAATGTGTATGGAATATAACTAACTGCTCTGATATATTATTGTTTTAAGTTGTTTTTCACTTTTAACTTTAAACAAATTGTTACATTGTCATTATGGAGATAATAAATATCTTAGTAATCCATTTTAAAATAAGGGATTCTCATACTTGATAGTTTTAAGGATACATTGGTGTCATATCACCTCTTTTGTGAGAATGGCAGTTTGCATAATATTTTTCAACAAATGAGAAAATTTTAAATTGTGATATTGGGAAATTGTTAAAAACTTGCTTAATGATACAGTGATGAAAAGTATTCATAAATCTGTACTGGAAAAGAGAAAATATCCACTGCAACAATCTGCTCATTTGTCTTCTATGAGAAGGGGGGGGAAACCCCAGCATACTGAAATAGGAGATTTCCGTGTTCACTGTATTGCACCATGCAAATTACTTGCAATTTCCAAATGCCAGTGTTACTTTTCAGGACAAATTTCACACAAAAGGAATTCAGTGATTATTCATCCAGTTTAATTAATTCAATTAAATAAGTCTGATGCTGTCAGGTGTTCTTTTAATAATTGAATCAACATGCAGATACATAATAAGCATAAAAGCGTTTCTATGGCTGCAGTTAATTTAGATCCAAAAGAATCTGCTGTTCCTCTACATTTGATATAGATTATTCTATAATATTTCAGTAATGGGTTGCACAAAGGCTGGCTTTTAATTCTTTGCTTTCTCGAATGTCTTTATATATAATGGTTTAAAACAGAAGGTGTTCAAGAGAGGGTGACCTTTTTTCCATTACCATGGTTCCTGTCATTAATGCATTATAATTTTCTTTAGAAGTCTGGAAAAAATGTGTATATGTGCAGTACATAGCAGGTATGAATCAAAGCATGTTAGTGAAAGTTTAGAATTGTCTGTTATTACTTTTAAAAAGATTCATAGGACACATTTTATTGTTCTCAATACATACTTATTTTTCTTACTAAGAGCAGTTAAACTGTTTTTACGTATTATTCTCATCAGACTTAAAAATTTGATTTTCATATAACAATAGTCATCTTACTAATATTCCTAAAATATGTATTGTAACTAAATTTAAACCAAAGAGGAAAATGGTTCTTAATTTTGATTTTTACATAATGGCAACCTTATATACAGCATTAAATTATAAAAGGATGTTAATCATATATAAAGAGGAAAGATTGGGGTAAATGATTTACTTGGAGTTCTCAGCAGTGCTTGATGTCATAATTATTGTAAATATTAATTGCTGTGCTAAAAATGTAAGCAAGCCGATTTTGTATTAGATGAAAAATGAAAATAGACTGTGTACTGGTAAATAGATAATCATACAAAAGTAATTGGGGTTTTAAAACCCCAATCTATTCTGCCAGCATGAGCTCGTTTGCATGTTAATCACAAGAGTGATTTCCTACTTCACAAGGAAGTCCACACTCTTTCATAACCACTTTTAATTGCATTTAAAATGATTCAGGTTTGTAACATTAGAAATGAAGGCGTATCTGTGTCAAATTAATAAAAATGTCCCTGAAAATCTTTATAGACTATAAATACTCAAATATTTTAAGGACTTCTATTTTTAATTGGAATATGTAGAGGCCTATTACATATTTTGAGTGTTATTAATGATAGCATAGCTATGGTATAATGTGCCAATTTTAAAAGATCACTCAAAAATAGAGTGTTTTATGATATTTTCAATTATGTGGATTTTCCCTAATTTTAATATGCAAATACAGTGAGACTTAATTTTAAAATTTTACAATAAAATGTGAGTTTACAATAAAAGAATGTACACTGATATTGTTACTTTTTTTAATAAGTTCTTAATGGCAAGTGACTTCATTGTTCAATCTTCTTTAGATGCATACATTCTCAACATTAAATTTTTACTAGCAGTAAGTTTTTCAATAACAAAATTTAATGCTTGAAGTTAACTATTTTTAGCTGTGTTGTATTATTTTAGTACTAACTAAAAAGCATTTTATTACTGACAGTAAATATTAAAACAGTTAAAAACTATTATGGAATAAGAAAATATGTTAAATAAAAAGTATTTTGTAACTTTTAAAAATCATTGGTGTCATTTGTTTCCAGGACCAATGCAAATGGGAGTTTAGTGTTCACATCATGAAATGTCTCTGATTTAGTCTGTATTATGCAATAAGTGAATGTCAGAGTTAAGGCATAACTATTTATCTGCAGAACATAAGAAAGGACTACACTTTTGGTAAATTCACCAGGATTACACTCTTATTAATCACACAGGTACAGAAACTAAATTCTAGCCAGGATGTTTACACACACACACACACACACACACACACACACACACACACACATCTATATACATACCTGATGAAAAGTTTGATGATTAAAGAAAAAGCCCTCACAATTTAAAAGAGCGTACATTTGCTTTCATCACCAGGTGTTCTTTCTAATATAAATGACCAAGATGATGTTTCCATAACATAGCTTGAGGTGCTCTGGAGATTAAAACTACCAAAACAGATCTATTAAATTTTTCATGGAGAGGGTCCACAAGGGATAATAAGCCAATATTCTTGTCCCATATTCCAGATGTTTTATGTAATTCTGCATCTTTCTAAACTAAATTGTAGCTTTTCCAGAAGAAAATGTACTATAGAGACAGAGATGAAAGGCAAGAGCTGTTGAAATGTTAATTTTACTATCTGCTGTTGAGGTCTGCTACCTTTTTGTATTTTTTTCTTACTCCCAGTAGCTCAGTTCTGTTTTATGAATGTGGTGGTATTTCAGTTGTTTGAAGTTTAGCAATCTAGGAGCATGACTTTGGTGTAACAAAACAGAATGCCACACGGTATATGAAAATGTGGTAGATGAACTTTATCTTAATGATGCCCTCTTTCAACTTTAGTGTATTAAGCGTGATCTAAACACTGTGGTGACCATCAGAAATATAATAATGAATATAGATTTCTTTTGCTTTTTTGTGAGCTTTTAAAATTATTGGCAAGTGATTAAGGAAGAAAATGACTGATGAAAATGACCCTGTTTTTTCACGTGCTTAGTTTTTGCTTTAGGTTTTGTTGTCACAGTTCTCCATCATGGGTTCAATGTAGAACATTTCCTGAAGTTTTACTTTCTTTCAGCATTAGCTGGGTGAGTGTTAGCACCCTTTTTGAGATGATGGGGGGGATCTCTTTATACTCTGGTAGCAAATTCTTGCTTTACTATAGGTCATGTTATAACATTTTAACTCTTAAATTCCTTCTGCTGGGCACATAACGACTTGTGTGACTGTGTACATTTGCACACTTCTGTCTAAAAAAGAGTCCCTTTTCTTCATTTTTGCGGAATGGATTTCTCTTTACTCAGAGTAAGATGCTGTTTTGTTTATGATTAGCTGGAAGTCAGTTTTCACAAACCTCCTTTACAAATGGGGATTCTTATACTTTTATATCTTGTATAGTAGGTAAATACATTTGAGTTTATCGTTTTGAAATAGTTGGATTTTGCCTCCCAGCGATAGCCTTGGATTTTTTTGTGTTTTTGTTTTTGTTTGTTTGTTCCAGCAGGTTGCTCACAATCAAAAGAGGAATGGCCTTGGTCTTCTGAATCTAAATAGCAACTGGTATTTGTCTGCTCTCCCTAGGCAATTTAGTTAGAAAACTCTAGAAACTGCTTCTTTATCCCCAATACTATTTAGGTAAAACCGTGTGAACCCAATGATTTTATTAAAGAAACACTAGTAAAACTAACTTTTTATTTGTGTTAGGGTTCTTAGAAGAAACTACTGTATACGATGATTTCTTCAGATCCCACAAGGCCATTTTATATCATTGCTTGGTTTCACTTGAATTTGTGAAGATGGTAATTCAGTAAGTTGGGAGACTGAGTAGCATGTATTATTATATCTATGTTTTGCTATATTATCTGGAAAATTTGTGACTCATAATTAATTGCATGTACAGATGCAATAAGAAACAGAGAAACTAATAGCGTTTGTATTGTGACCAAAAAAAAAAAATGTGTCAAAATGTATGATGCATATATTTTCTTTAATTCCTTTCTATATCACCTAATGAAATGATTATCATAGGTTGGGCTTAATTTTGGACTCAAGTTCAGGTATACATTGTTGATTCAACCTTGCCATCCTGGGTTGATGCTTAGAGCCTTTTGGAGAATGTCATTCTGCCATGTGCCTCATGCGCCTTTGTATGCTGGGTTTTTCCTAACCACTGAGGTGGGATTCTATAGTCGGTGGCTTTTGTTTGTGGTACTTTTTGAAGTTTAAGGTTAAGAAAGTTGATTTTTTTCACATTAATTTCACAATTAGGTTGTTACTACTTTGTGTTTGCATCCTTACTGTGTTGCAACACCACCCTATGGAATTCAACTTCCGCAGCTTTATTTATTTTTTTTAAGATTTTATTTATTTATTTGACATGGCGGAGAGAACAAGCAGGGGGAGCAGAGGGAGAAGCAGGCTCCCCACTGAGCAGGGAGCCCGATGTGGGGCTCGATCCCAGGACTCTGGAATCATGACGGGAGGCAGACGCTTAACCACCTGAGCCACCCTGGTGTCCCTCAACTTCTGCAGCTTTAACTTTCTTTTGTAAATAATCACTGAAATCATTTGAGGCTCAAGGACCTCTCATTCTGTTTTAAATAGATTATCTTGTTTCATCAACTATCTGAATTTTAACTAACACCCATACATAAAATCAAAAGTATCCTTGAAGATAAGCTATGTGCTTCATGTACTATACTTTAAAATTCTATTGTTTTTTTTTTTATTTTTAATGATTGAGAAAATAATCTTTACTTGTTTTTAAATTCTCTATCTGGAAAGCATAAACAATTACTTAACGTTGAAAATCACATCCAACATCTTTTTTTCTTAAAGACTTATTTATTTTGAGAGAGAGAGTGAGAGCATAAGCAGGAGGGGCAAATGGAGAAAGACAGAGAATGTCATATAGATTTCGCTCTGAGTGTGGAGCCCCGAGCCCTACACAGGGCTCGATCTCATGACCCTGAGGTCACAACCTGAGCAGAATCCAAGAGTTTGATGCTTAACGGACTATGCCACCCAAGCATCCCAACATCCAGCATCTTCTGAACTATGCCATTTTGTTATGGATAAATCCTTTAATTGCTTTTTCTTAAAGTCAAGTAAAATCAAGATCCCGAGAACTTCCATATATTTAGCAGCAGCCAAGAATTAATAGGCAAGGATGATATTAAAAGTTAGAACATGGTATAAAATATTCTTAAAGCATAATTTTTTCTAATGCAGTAAAGCATCATCTTTATTTTGCAGTGGCCCCCTAAAGGGTGATCCTTATCAGGTATAGTGTCAAGACTGTAGCAAGAACATATCCTGCATGTTGGCTAACTGAACATAATAAAAAAAAAACATATACTGTACATTTGGGAACAAACTTGTGAATGATTAAGTGTAGATAGATTATAAATAATATAAAGATAGATAAATAGATATCTCCAGGATTGTGAAAAAAAAATCTAATAATGTATCCAAGAGGATAATTTCCCTACTATGAACATCACATGTATTTAAAAATAATTTATTGCTAAAAAAAATCATGCTAATAGGTGTTGATGGTTCTTAACAGGTAATTATAGTAATCATAAATAATAGTCCATCTTTCCATCACTTAAATTTCATTTCTCTGTTTCAGAGGAGGACTTCTTTACATTTTATTTTCGAGGTCTTATTTTTTCTTCCTGACTTGAAGAACTAAAGACAAATGTTCACTCCCTCATTAGTTTGCTAGGCCGTTTCTCAGGGATCTTTTCCTATTCTTCACCTTTATGGTTTATGTTCTGACTAGATCAGCTGCCAGGCCAACACTACATTTTGTAGTCTGCTCATAAACTTACCCACCTGGCAGTAGTTTTGACTGCTCAAAAGAATCCCTGCCAAAGTCTACTAGATTCTTATGACTAGTTTGGAAGCTGATTATCAGGAATTTAGAGTTCTATTCCTGTCTAGGGACTTAACCTTCTTTACGCTTCATTTTGCACCTTGATAAAATATGTAACTCAGTCCCTTGGGCTGTAAGACTCCCTGCCAAAGGTTTCATATAAGTGCAAGGTGTTCCTGCTCATTGATTCACAAAGTTTTGTAAGATGTTACTGCTATTACTTGTGTAACAGTAAAAAGCCATCTTGAACTCAGAAACACCAACAAAAACTTCCAATTTGACTAGTCATTTTATTCTATTCATAAATTCAAACCAGTAAACTTTAATTTTAACAGTTTTGAATGGAAATTATTATGCAAGCCATACAGAGTCATCTAAATCTCCAAAATTGTCTACCACATTACAGTTTTACACTTGAGAGTATTTAAATTATAGTTAAGTACCTCAACATAAACTTTGTTCAGTATAGTTTTAGTTCCAAGCATAGCCTATTCTAATTCCTTGAATATAGGCTTTTCTAATCATTGGATCTTCTCATATTTTATCTTATTAGCATATTTATAAACATGTTACTAATAAAAAGTTTAGATAAGATTTTAGATCAATACCTAGAAGTTAGGTAAATACCTCAATTTAATTATAAGGTCAAATGATACTCAGTTTTAAGGCTTTGAATATCTTAAACTAATCTCACAATTTTCCTCTTGTACAGCTTGATTGATCCATGAATCTTTAAAGTGTATTTGTTTCACTTCAAAGTTATCCTGCCCACTGTGGCTATTCCTGTCAAAAGCTTACCCTCTCAACTGTCCCCTGTTTATAACTACCCTCTATCCTCAGCATTGAAGATAAACAGGGAAATAAAAAAGGGTTTATAAAGAAATGATTATAACAGTTGTGTGGTAATGAACTGTGTAAGACATATGTGATCAATGTATTTGAAGAAAAGCTTATTTTATTCTTATACTCTTTAGAGAAGAAAACATTCAGAAAACTAAAAATGCCTAAAGTACTGACAACTGAGTTTTGATGATACAGTA
The DNA here is from genome assembly GCF_003265705.2 of Callorhinus ursinus. Lineage (NCBI taxonomy): Eukaryota > Metazoa > Chordata > Mammalia > Carnivora > Otariidae > Callorhinus > Callorhinus ursinus. Next base: position 56,315,945 of record NW_027397074.1, read on the forward strand.
ATCTTAAAAATAACTCAACAAGTGGTTATCAAACACTAACTTTTCTATACTTTTTATCATCCCAAATTATAATTTTGGGATTCACAACTATTTTTAAAATGTTACCATTAGAATTAAACTGAGGATTCTCCATATGTATTCTTTCTGTGTAGTTGTTTGTGGCTTAGCAAACTCTTCTCATAATTCTAATTTTATTTTCAGCAATTTAAACACTTCCCATAATTCTAATACATTTTATTCTCAGAAATTACTGAAGTTGTTCTCTATATCCACCTTTTTCCTTTCCATCACCCCATGTTATTGATGAATGTTTTTTTTCTCAGATAAGCACAGAAACTTGCTTAATTAACCCAGCTAGTTAGGGGCAGACTTGTTAAGAAAAATGTACTCATTCTTATTCCAGAATTTAGTGCATTTTTACTTCTGTCTGTACTGCTGCTCATTTATGATTTAAAAAAAGGGGGGCAGGATAAAATGAATAGGGAAAGAGAGGGAGAAAAAGAATGAAACAGAGTTAGCATCATAGTATTAAATTATCTGCCCCCTGAGATTATCTAATAAATGTTAAATAGAAAATTTATAATTTATAAGTAAATAAAGTTATAAAAAAGAAATTTAACATTTATTAGATAGAAAAGGAATCTGATAATGATTTACATTATGCCGCAATTTCTTGGTATCTACCAGATAATTCACACTTAAAAAGATTGTTCTTGACTGAACAGTGACATGCAATTTATATGTGTACTTCCCTCCCCTTTTAGGACCTCTGTGTGGACTGTTGACTTGAATGTACTTCCTTAAGGTATCTAAGTAGTTAGGTCCTTTACTTTCTTCAAATATTTGCTCCTATGCTATTGTAATGCAACTGTGGACAATTTTATTTAAAAACGCAGTAATCTCACAGTGCTTATCATGGACAACACTGTACCCGAAACGTAAAAAATGCAATAAACTTCTCCTTTCCTGGTTTTCTTCAATTTAATCTGCTCTCTCCATTGTATCTATCACTGAACATTCTGTATGATTTGCTCATTTATTACGTTTGCTGTCTCTCACTGCTGGCTAGAATGGAAACCTCCTGAGGGCAGAGATTTTGGCATATTTATTTTTTTATTATCTGTCTCTCCCTCCAGAATAGAAACTAATGATGGCAGGACTCTTTGTCTGTTTTATTCATTGATAGAATCTGAGTGCCTAGAACATTACCTGCCTTACGATTCTCAGTCAATATTTATCAAATTGGAAATCTGGAGTGCAGGGTGTAGTATCAATATAAAAGAACTATAAGACATGGTAATTCCCCAAGATACTTACAATCTGCTATCAGCATGCTACACCTATGCTTCTTGGCTTCAGTTCTGAGATACTCTCTTGAATGTCTAAGTACATGACAATGACAAGAGAAATGGGACAGTAGGGAAATCCTATGCCCACTTAGAAAGCTTTGTGGCTGTAGTCTGTCCTTTGAGGTGCACAATGTCATGTTACAAAGACGTTAACATTAACACAGCATCCCACAGCAGTAAGAAAATCCATAACTCTCCATTGGATGCCAACACACTGGTTGGAAAGCATAATATGATACAACTTTCCTCTTCATTTGGGACATTTCTATATTGTATTAGAGCACTGTGTACTATTTCAGTTGATCAGTGTTCCAAATGTAAGCTGGGGTTTCGTGCCAGGTGGCATGCCTGAGACACATAAAGATTTTATGGCTAACAGATGTAGAGAAACGTATGGCTTTCTCAGATTTACAGTAGACATATTTTCTTAAGAGATACACAGTGTATTTATTTTGTTAATCAATATTTGAGATAATGAAATTGTTACCTAAATATAGCCCTTCCAAATTCCAGTTGAATCCTTATGAACTAAATATAAACTGTCTAGGGCTTTAGTGAATCATTTGTTCGATTTTTATATTGCCTTGCATATACAGAAATAACAAAATCGTATTAAAACATGCAAACTATAATCTAGTGGGCATACACAAATTCTAGCCCATGTGCACAAAAATATTCGTTTTTTATTGTGCATTCTTTTTTTGCCACCATTTCCCTTTTTATTCTGTAAAAATCTACTCCCCATTTGTAAAAAGAGTACATTTTAAAAGAATTGTATAAACAGGGAAATAGATTGGAAATAGAAATATTTAAAGTTGTTTTACTTTAGAATGAAGACAGTTTGTTGTGACAAGAAATATAAAACGATGTTTTTTTATTCTTTCAAAAATAGGAATACTAAAAATACTGTTTTGCACCAGTTTCCACTTCAAAGAATGTCTTGCAACCCTGTTGTTGAATTGTATAGTTTTCTTAAAATATTTCAACGAAAAATAAACAGTATTGAAATTGGATGTGTCCCAAATAAGACATTATTTAAAATTGTGTAGACTGATAACAGTCAATTTTATTAAGTAAGCGGATTCCCTATGTGGTATTGGGAAAATCATTTTTTGATTTTCATAGTTGTATATTATGGTGGATAATCTTGTAATGTACCATTATGTCTGAAGATATTTTCTGTTACTCTGTATCCAACTTATGATTATTTAGTCTGCAAATGCTTAAACTAAAACTTCTTTCAAGGTAGTGGTTAACAGTTGTTTTCAAAGCAAATGCTAGGTCTGTGAAGGCATTCCTTAATATTTTCTCTTTCTTTCTTTTCTGGCAGTAAGAATTTGATTTGTGTTCATGTTCTGAGTTCCTTCAGTGTTCATAGTATGGCTGTTGAAATCTATACTTCATATGATCTCATTGTACTGCCTGCATTTCATTAATGACTGATTCTTTCTAAGTCTTGGGGAGTGGAATATTTTTCATATGACACTACCCAAAATGAGTATAGTGCACCAGCTGCAAAAACCACAGACCATCTGATTTTGTGGCTTTTGAGGGTGTGAAAAGTTCAATTGCTTAAAGTAAAGCTTATATCTGTATTATACCATATGGAAGTGGGACTACTGTAGACTTAGGACAAATGTCAAAAATATTATATTCCCATCAGTAGTCTTGTTTCAAATAAAGATGAGTAATGTACTTATGTTGCATTTGACCTTCTTAACCTTTGGCTACTTAATTATGGTTTTTATAGTTACACGAATACCAACTTGATCAAAGAAAGAAAAATAAATGATTATGCACAGATTTAAAATAATTTTTATGATTTTTAAAGTTAACTTATGGTTATATAGGATTTCTGTTATGAAATTTTAAACAACCATAATGATGTAGGAAATTATAGAAATTACAGAAACTAAGTTTTGCATTCGTTTAAAAATAATTTGATCTTGAGTAATTTTAAATCAGTTAATTTATAGGAATTGTAACATAACAAGCAATTTGAAAATAAATGAAAAGATTTATATATGCCCTTGGTCCTGATATAGCTGTGATCTTTTTTAAGAACAACCATTTAAACCAAGTAATAATATTTTATAAATGTTGATTATAGAAAATAACTTTAAGAAATCCCCAACCTATAAACGATATATGAATGTACCACCAAAATAATATGTATCTACTGGGTGTGTCTACTAGGCTTCCTCTGGAGAACAAAATGTACATATATATGTGTATTTGTGTGTACACACACAAATGGATACACATATACACTTACATGTTATTTATATATGAAATATTTTAATATTTATTTTAATGCATATGAAATATTTTTATTTAAATATACACATATGTATATATATTGTTTACGATAGGAAAAATTTAAGACATAGTCACACGCATTCTTGCATTTTGTATTTTCTTGGTAGATTTGCAGTGCCAGCTTATTTCTAATCCCTTGGCAGTTAATGCTGTCACCCCCACCAATTTCATACTGCAGCAACAATTCCAAGCCTGAAATTTGATACTCAGACATATAAGGTTATATCAAAATGGAGTCTTAGAAAATTTCCTCAAATAACAGACATTTATTTTTGGAAAATATCTGGCAGACTTATATATGAGTATTTTGTGCATTGAACAAGATACGAGGTTACTAAAATAAACTTTGTCAATTGCTGTAGTGCTGATTTAAAAAACAAGGATGTGTGGGGAAGTAGGTTAGCAGAAGAGGAATGTGAGCAATGCTGGGGTCAATTAAACAGCATAGGGGAAGTGATTTGTCAGAGATTCTGTTAGGAAAGAATCAGGACTTTCTTGCTACCCAATTTCTGTTTGGGTAATATAAAATAAATAATATATTCATGCACAGTATTTAAAAATCTTGACCCTTTAAAAAAGGACTTTTAAGAGAAAAACTGGTGAAAAGATATAATTTTAAAGACACTCTAAAATGTAAAAACAGGGTGCCTCTGTGTGCTCAGTTGGTTAAGCATCCGACTCTTGATTTCCGCCCAGGTCATGATCTCAGTCAGGGTGGTGAGATAGAGCCCTGCATGGAGCTCTGTGCTGGGCATGGAGCCTACTTAAGATTCCCTCTCTTCCTCTCCCTCTGCCCTTCCCCCACTTCAAAAAAACAATAAAATAAAATGTAAAAACAGTTTGAAAACTCATGAATGGAAACATAATCAAATAAAAAATCAACATTTCTAGATAATCTGACTATATAAAAATCTCCTTTACTCTTTTTGCTTTAATTTTTATTTGCTTGATTCTTAACCATCCTGTTAAATAGTTAAACAGATTATGACAGTTGAAATATGAGAGCTTTATATCAAGCATTATCAAGGATGTCTAATTACCTTTAACAACATTGGTAAATCAAAACCTTTTAACAAGTGAAAGCTTAAACATTAGATACCATGACAGAAGTGTAACTTTTTTTATATGGTTGACATCTAAACTCACCATTCCTTGCTTTTTTCTTTTTTATTCTTTACTCCATTTACTGTACCTCCACTGATTTATCTTTCTTTCCCATGCTTTTTTTTCTTTTCTTTCTTTTAAGGACACCCCTTTTCCTGTACTCATATTTTTCTCCCCTAGATGTTTAAGGCATGCTGCCCCATGTCATTAAAAATCAGGTTCTTGAACCATTTCAAGCGTCTTTTTTTTTTTCTTTTCTCCCTTTCTCTCCTATTTTACTTTCTCTATTCCTGGTTCTGGTTCTCCATCTCTCTCATTCTACTCCACTAGGAGCTTTAGTAAGTCAAAACTTATTTAGAAATTTCTGACATACCTGTTACTTAGCTTTGTATCAGCTATTTCTGGTTCTTCTTGCAAAGCCTGGTCTTATGGATATAATACTGGCTAGAATCCAAAAGTCACTGGCTGAGTCCAACTCTGGCCCCAGCTTTCTTATATATAAAATTAGGAGATCAAAATAGACCAGACTGACTTTCCGTGCAACTCTAAAATTCTATGAAGTATGCTTAGATGTATGGAGTCAGGAAGGCTGGATTTTTTACCTTGGGAAGAGAGAGGGATGCTTTTACAAGGGCTACATAATGTGACCGCACCCTACCCTGCGGGAGTCTCCAGGTTCAAGTCAGAGAATCCAAACATCAGTTCACAGCTATCCAAACCTTGCCTCAGTTTTCCCTGACAGCCAAATGGGCTCATGATAGGGCCAGAACCTGTAGCAATATAATGTCCCAAAAATATTTCACAGCCAGAATTTTAAGATTCTAGTTGTGAACAATGTCTGACGATTATAGATCATACAGGTGGATGTAGACTTCTAGAGAGGCACATTGCTTCTGTCTGAATAATGCATTCTACCACAAAATAATTATTATAGAGGTGGGGTTAGACACTGCCTTTGTCCGAACAATGCTTGTGGTGTTACCATATTTTTCTCTCTTCCTCAAAAGCACCTTAGACTAACTATAGATCTCAGATGCAATTGAGAGATACTTGAAGCAAATGGTAACTAACATTTAATAACTAAGGCATTTCATTAAAAGTTCTAATATGCAACAGTGTATTTCTTATAGGAATGTGTAGGTTTAAGTGATAAAATTCAAAGGATAAAGCATTAACAGTATTATGAGTTGGGAACTATTATCATTCCATTTTAGTGATAAGGAAGATGAGGCTTATAGGTATTATAGAGTAAGGAGCCCAAAGTCACAAGCCAGTGAATAGTGGAACAGGAAACAATGTTAGAGCTGTCTTTTCATTAGGTACATCAAATAATTTCGCATTTATCATTTATTCTGTTTTCCTTTGTGGTAGTATATATTTTGAGTGTATGATACCTATTTATTTATTTGAGTCTATGATATTTAAAATATCATAACTGTTTCTAAGATTCTGTTTAAGGAACAATAGAATTTTACATAAGAGGCATTTTGAGAGTTTCATTTACTTTACCAAAAAACTAGGGTTAATTTCTTGCCTTACATCTTCACTCATGTTATTAGCATGTTTTATAGTCAATTAAACATGAAAATAGAAGAAGTAATAATTTATGGAGATGCATACTGGTATGGATGGGGTTTATTAATTAAGTCAATTGGTGTCTAAAATCCTAGGTTAATCTTATTTGTTACACTTATAATGTTTCTGAATCATAAAATAATTGCATAATTATGAATTACACATTGATTAAAGTGATTTTTAAAGGATGACCACAGTTGGACTTATGGAGTATCTCTTGAGGAAATTCCATGAAACAAAACCTCCCCACTTATACATAGAGAAAATGACTTTAAAATATCACTAAAGATCTATATAGCACTAGATGTCAAGAAATAAACAATGCCTGTCTAAAAAGTAGCCACACATTAAATATATCCCAAATGAATGAAAGAATGAATGGTCATCACCACTCAAAATTGATGTCTTCTATTTATGTTTTCTTCGTTGCTGATGCTATTTTCTTAGAGTCATTGAACATTCTCCTTGTATGAATCTCTCAGTGGCCTCATTTAATGTCATTTGCAGTGTAGTACTGAGGCCGCTCAGAATGAAGTTGGCTGTGGTGCCTCGATTAAGCTCCTCTCATGGGAGCCCCGGCTATGGTTTCAGGAGTCCTTCAGTATATAGCTGACTCTAATTCCAGAGGTCAGGGATAACTAAGAAGGCATTTCTTAAATACTTTTAACAGCTTTATTAAGGAATATTGGCATAAACTGCATATATTTAAAGTGTATAATTTGTTAAGTATGTATGTCTGTACAAACATCATCCAGTCAAGACTATGGACATATCTGGCAACCCCAAAGTTTTTTCATGCTCCTTTCTGTCCCTCCTTCCCACCTGTCCTTGCCTCTACCCCTTCTGCAAGCAACCACTGATTTGCTTTATGTCATTATCGATTAGTTTGAATTTTTTAGGATTTTAAATATATGGAAAAATATCTTTGCTTGTACTCCTTTTTGTCTACCACTTTTCACTCACATTAATTATTCTGAGATTCATCTCTGTTGTGTTTATCAATTCCACATTATTGCTGAGTCATATTCTACTACCTGCATTGTATAAGTTTATCATTTCACTTGTTAATGGACACTTGGGTTGTTTTCAGGTTTGGGCTATTAAGCATCAATCTGCTATTGGGCATTTATGTACAAGTTTTTATGTGGACATAGGTTTTTCATTTCTCTTGGGTAAATACCTGGGAGTGGAATGGCTGGGTCATACAGTAGGTGTATATTGAACTTTCTAAGAAACTTCTAAACTGTTTTCCAAAGTAGTTGTGTAATACTATATTCCCATCAGCATTGACTGAGGATTCCAGTTTTACCTATCCTTGCTAAAATTTGGTATGGTAATTTAAGCCATTTAAATAGGTATCTGGTAGTATCTCTGTGTAGTTTGAATTTGCAATTTCTTAATGACTAATGATATTGAGTATTTTTTCATAAGTTGATTTCCCTTCTGTATACCTCTTTAGAAATGTCTGCTCAAATATCTTGCCCATTTTTGAAAGGATTTCTAGAAAGCAACAAGGACTTTTCTTGCATTGAGATACATATCTTGTCTAAAGAGCTGGTATGAGTTATCCTGCCACAACTTATGTAATTGTGTTAAAAATATTTGTAAAATTATTCCCATGCTTCTTTATATAGCATTTGATAGTCAGTGGTCCATGTCTGTTGCAGTGGAATTTGAGCAATACAACAAACTTGTTTATTTGTAAAATAAAAGCAAACTATTAGAATAAAGTATAATTTACACCATTGCTATTTTCAAGAATATATAGGATGCTAATGGTATATTAGTTGTTGGTAGGTACATCATATCAATTGAAAACTTTGTAGCTTTATTTATTTTTAATTTTTTTTAAGTAATCTTTATACACAACGTGGGGCTCAAACTCACAGCCTTGAGACTAAGAGTTGCATGTTCTTCTGACTAAGCCAGCCGGGCACCCCAGGAGTTTTATTGTATATTAAATGTGAATACTGGACAATATTGTCTTTAAAAAAGAAGAAGAAATTATTATATGTCTAGAATAAGTAGTTTTTAAACAGTACTTTTAAGGTAAATTGCAAATATTGGTGCTTGTTAATCTAAATAAAAGCATAACTCAATCAAAATTCAGTTGCTTTTACTTTATTTTCTTAAGAGTTATCAAATCTATTTTACTTTAAATATATTTTGTTTTACTTAGTTTTATCAAATATATATATTTTTCTCTATCACCATAAAAAGTATCATATAAAGTAATAATTAGTATCCCCAAATGCTACAACATAAAATGTAAAACCTGGGCTCCTTGAGACAGAAATCATACTCTCTATTATATTATCGTACAATATATAATAAGTGTTAATGGCACAGGTGGGAGAATCTGTGTGTTTTTAGAATTCTACTTTGTGATGAATCCGGCAGGCAACACCAACAGCAAAGAAGGCAACAAATAGCAGTGTAAATCATTGTATTAGTTCGTTAGGCCTGCCATAACAAAGTACCACAGATTGGGTGGCTTAAACAACAGGATTTATTTTCTCATAGTCTGGAGCCCAGAAATTCTAGATCCAGTTGTTGGCCAAGTTAGTTCCTTCTGAGGGGTGAGAGGGAAAGTTTGTTCTAGGCCTTTCTCCTTGGCTTGTAGATGGCTGATTTCTCCCTGTGCCTTCACATTGTCTTCCTTATGTGCTTGTTAGTGCCCACATTTCTTTTTCTTATAGAGACACAGTCATATTGGATTGGGGTCTACTCTTATGACCTCATTCTAACTTAAATACCTCTCTAAAGATCCTGTCTCCAACGAGTGTCACATTCTGATATACTAGGGATTAGAACTTTAACAAATGAATGGGGGTGGGGAGGAGGGGCACAGTTCAGCCCATAACAATTGTCCTTTATCCTAGTAGTTCTAAAATTATATTTATGGTGGTTTTGACAGCTTTTCAGATGAAGCCTCCAAGTCTAATTTGAATGCCCAGAAAACTATATTCCTGAGTCCTTCAACGCAGTAGATATGGGGAAGAGAGGTTTTGCTGCTTTACCTACAATGAGCTTAGGCTGAGAAGTATCTAATTCCTCTCTCAGGAGCGGGGATTTCTTGAGACCACAGTCAGCTTCTCACCAATGATCTATACGATAGTCCTTTAGCTCCATGAAAAACCCCACAGAACTCTTCCTATCCTGGCATGACAGAAATCTTCTAGCCGTGTTTTCGTGGCCAAAGACAAATCTTTCCTGTCAAGATTGCTGTCTGAAGTCTCATTTCCTCACTCCTGTATAGATGATCTCCAAGGCACCTATTGTTCACAAACCTTTCCTCAGAGATCATCTCTTCTGTTGCCATTTGTTAAGCTATAGATGAGCCTTTTCTTTATCAGGGGCTCTTTCCCAGCAGAATTTGAAGGCAGGTTTAATATCATCCTAGGTCCCCAAACCAACTCTCACTCTTTTAACCATCCCTCAATGAAAGATGATACTCACATACTTCCAAGCACGGTTCTGGGCATACGAGCTGTAATGCCAACCTCCTTTTTCACTGTGAAATCATATTGGAATTTGCATGAGAGTGATGCCATTGTGGATTGAAACAACATTCAGTCCATTCTAGTTTCTTTTCAAACTTCTTACTTTTTAACTTTCTTTTAAAAATCATCTGAAAGCTTGGGTGATTTCTCTATTAACACTTTACTGCCTATAGACCTTGCAAGTGATCAGACCATTTCTGAAACTTCGTTTTTTTTAAAAAAAATTCATTGTTATGTTAATCACCATACATTACATCATTAGTTTTGGATGTAGTGTTCCATGATTCATTGTTTGTGTATAACACCCAGTGCTCCACGCAGAACATGCCCTCCTTAATACCCATCACCAGGCTAACCCATCCCCCCACCCCCTCCCCTCTAGAACCCTCAGTTTGTTTTTCAGAGTCCACAGTCTCTCATGGTTTATCTCCCCCTCCGATTTCCCCCCCCTTCATTCTTCCCCTCCTGCTATCTTCTTCTTTTTTTTTTTTAATGTACATTGTATTATTTGTTTCAGAGGTACAGATCTGTGATTCAACAGTCTTGCACAATTCACAGCGCTCACCGTAGCACATACCCTCCCCAATGTCCATCACCCAGCCACCCCATCCCTCCCACCCCCACCACTCCAGCAACCCTCAGTTTGTTTCCTGAGATTAAGAATTCCTCATATCAGTGAGGTCATATTTAACATGTCTTTCTCTGATTGACTTACTTCGCTCAGCATAACACCCTCCAGTTCCATCCATGTCGTTGCAAATGGCAAGATCTCATTCCTTTTGATGGCTGCATAATATCCCATTGTATGTGTGTGTGTGTGTGTGTATACCACATCTTCTTTATCCATTCATCTGTTGATGGACATCTGAAACTTCCTTTTAAAGGAATAACTCCTTTTATAAAACCCACTCCTCCTTTAAGTCTCAGGTCGTTCAACTGGGCCACCTTTGCTTCCCCTGCTCTCCACCATCATCCTTGGAACTTGAGGTCATTTCTCACATTCAGCAAATGATGTGGCATATAGCTTGTAGTCTTCCTCCCCATTCCACACCTCACCATCACATGGATGATGTTGGAGTTTGTGTATGACTTACCTCAATGGCTGTATGGTCTCTTGACTAGTCCACATGGCCTTTATTTCTACTCTCCTTTAGCACCCCGCTCCTGTTGTCACATCTGAACTTTGTTATTATCTGAAACAGCTTCACTCCCCAAATCTAAAAATCCAGTATTCCATTGTCTGGATTACCTTTATCTTGTCATCTCTTTTTCTTCCTATTTCCACTACGTAGTCACTGGTCATGAATTTCTCCCAGCCTTTCTCCCTTTTCTATATTAACTTTGACTTCCATTCTCCTTCATCCTTTTATTATACCTGTCTGGCAGAATGCCAGCAGTGGTGAAGAGGTGCCCACCGAGGCTGTACTTTCCTTCGTTCTCTCCATCAGCCTGTCAGGGAGAACAAGTAAGCGTGAATCACTCCCATCTTAAAAAACAAAGGTCCTTCTGGATCCTGTAGATGATATCTCAGTTCTCTCTTAACTCCCTTCAAATCCAAGTTTCTAAATGACATGTATCTTCCCTCCCCACCCCCATATCATATAAGTTTGTTAAAGTAGTTATTCTGTGAATACCTACCTGCTCACTTATTTTTAATTGATTAGTTCTCAAATGACATATGCATGAAAAATGTACAAATGACATTTCTAAATTTTTTTAATATGAGGTATTTTGAAAAGGTAGATGTTGTGGAGAGAGTGTATAAAGAGTATAATTATAGCTTTGATGTATGTATTTATAGGCAACTGAAATTATTTTCCTATGTGAAAACAAATGAACATTGCTATTTCTTTTTCTGTTGCTATTTGCAATCCTAAATTTTGCTTTTTGAGGAAATGAGTAAGTCATCCATTTATAATTATTTTTGTAATACATGACATATATATAACTAATATTCTAACTTTTGTTCTCTATGTTTTAGAGTATTACAGTGGTGAAAAAATACTCTTTTGTCATCGGAATCAGCCCCCCTCCACTTCTAGGATTTAGGGAAATAAAAATAATGGGCACTCTTTCAGAAACACACCAGGCTACTGGGGAACTGAGCACCTAGCCTGACCTGTGTGGGCCCCTCTGTGGAGTGAGCAAGTACCAGGTTAGTTTGGCCTCCATAGGTGGTTCAAGTCTGGAATGAGATCAAACTTGACTCTCACTTTGATTTACCTGTCCCATGGGGAGGCTGGAGCTACTTTGGGCTTTTAGGCTTGGGGCCTGTTCTATAAAGGTACCAGAATATCCAGTAACCATATGTGCAGTGTTTACCTTTGTTCTGGAGAAACAGAAATAAAGAATTCATTTTTTAAAAATAATACACTTAGGTCAGAAATCAGGTACCATCATTTCTCTAAAAACTCTTCCTGTTTTCTATGGTTCAGATGAGATTCTTTTGGAATGTAATGAAGACTGGATTTTGGACCTGTATTTCAGTGGCCTGAAACATGCCACAGAGCTGATTTTTATCTGTAGCAAGTCACTTATGTCATTTTTAAAAATCACTAACCTTTGATCTTGTATATCAGCAGAGAGACAAGTAGACTTTGTGTATCTGCATGGACCAACTGCTATAGCCTGGTGAAGAGGGTAGCCAAGGCTAGTTGAGGAAAAAGGGTTGAATAGCATTGCTTCTTACACCTCTCGGAAAGGTGCCTCTGTACCCTTTAATGCTCTCTTCTTCTAATGCCCTGGACTCCCTGCTTCTCTCATGTGGCCATTGACTTTTTAACATGGATAAACGTTTTGCTTACATTTTGGTACTTCAGATGCCAGAATCCTAAAGCAATAGTTAACTCTGTTCAAGCTACTTTTGCCCTCACTTGATGCATTTCTGGCCTTTAGCTTGCCATCATTTTAGTTAGTCCATTGCTCTCATTATTATGTTTATTTTCATTACTTACCATTACCTAAGTGCCTCCGTTGAATTTTTATAAGACTGGCTTTTCCCCTTAAGAAGCCCTAAGTCATAAAAAATTAGCCTTACTCTCTCATAGTAATAAATAAATGAGTAAATAAATAAATAAAATGTATCTTCTAGTACTTGGAGTAGCTTCCAGTTTCAGTTAAGGAACTGATTTTAACATTAACACATATTTGCATTTTGTCAATTTTGTGTGCCTCGTAGGTTGGTTAGTGACTGATCTGAGAAGTAATTTCATGAAATGACTAATCATCTTGTTATAAGCTACATGACATAAAGGACATTCTGTTAATTCAGGGTCAGACCAGATGGTAAGGCAAGAAGGTGGCCTCTATGTGGCTAAACTTGAAAATGCACAATTGAGAAATTAAATGAGGACTCCAGGAAATAGCACCTCTAGGAAATATTTCCAGGAAATAACACTTACTCAGTTAGAGGGTAAGGAATGATTGCTGGTTGCTATAAATGCAAGCATCATATATGTGTAAATTGGCAAGCTTGAAAGCCTGGGTTCAAAATCAAGGAAAGCTTTGTGAATACCACATGTTATTGCAGATTTCTTAAATAGTGTCAGTGAGAGTAGTAGAGAAACATTTTTATCAATTAAACTGATAAAACAGAGGCATCCTTCTAGTGTTTTTGTCAAAGCTGAGTAATGGTAGTTGTGATTCAAAACAATGACAAGGACACTTGTGGCATATTATAGACATGGACTTCGTAAATTATATTCATGATTGAATTTAGAGTATTTCTAAAAACCAAGAGACACAAGGCTAGGCCATAGTACTCAAACATTTTCTTAGGCATAAGGTCTCTGATATTTATGTGTGTGATGTGGGTAAGGGTCAGTTTTTGCCAGTGAAGAGCACATTTCAACCATTTGCCAATAAGAAAAGAGAGTTGACAAAGTCCTAGTCTCAGCTCACAGAATTGCTTGGAAGAAGTACTGATGTACTATCTAGATTATCATACTTTTCCTAATAAGTTGATTAATACTCAGATTTTTTCTTGCCCATTCGAAAACCTTTCTAATACTGTAAGGATAGACTTTCATTTGCTGAGAATTTATCATAATAATACATATGATTGCATGTATTTTGGGTGCTAACCAGTACAGAGTGTCACCATGTCTTGAAAAAATACTGCAACTGAAATTATTTTCCTATGTGAAAACAAATGAACATTGCAGACCGCTATCACCTGGGATAAATTTGGAAGTGATAGAAAATTTAATTCAAATGGCAAAAAAAAATACAAATGTGGATTTATTGATTCAATTAATTCGATATCAAAAATTAGTTTGGGGGGGTACCTGGGTGGCTCAGTGGGTTAAGCATCTGACTCTTGATTTTGGCTCAGGTCATCATCTCATCTCACGTGATCAAGCCCCATGTTGGGCTCCCAGCTGGGCATAGAGTCTGCTAAAGTTTCTGTCTCCCTCTCCCTCTGCCCTTCCTCAGCTGCTTGTATGTTTTCTCTCTCTCTCTCTCTCTCTCAAAAAAAAAAAAGAATTAGTTTGGATTTCAAGTTTGGTTTGCTTTTTTAGTTCAGAGCTGTCCTGAAAGGTTTGTCAAGTTTGCCTACCATATCCACTTTCTCTGCATACTATGAACTTTGTCCTAAGGCTTATCCTAAGCTATCTCCTTTCAGTGGTTGCAAAATGGCTGTCAGCTACTCAAAGGACTACATGGTTCTCTAGCCACATCTTAGAGGAGAAATAAACAGTGGTTTTTAGAGCTCTCTCAGAAACTAGAAAGCCTCTTTCTTGGAAGTCTCTGGTAAATGCCTTTTCTAGTCTCAGTGAGCAAAACTGGGTCATATGGCACCCTAAGCAATTAGTTTCCAGACGCTTTGACTCAAAAGGGTTTGTATCTATGGATACTTAGATATCTGTCCTGCACATATATTTTTTCAATATTTATTCCACTGAATATTTTACTGAGTAGCAAGAATGCAGTTTGTAAAATTAACATTAGCTTCATTAGTCTAAAGGTAATCCCATCCTTTCTGCCTACAACTGGTTCAGAAATTGTCATGTGATCCAATTTTTGTCAGTGATAAATGATGAAAGGTTGGCTGGGGGCTACTTAGGAAAGTACTTCCTTGCTCTTAGAGAGTGACAAGAGGTGTGTTCTCCCTTCCCTGCCTGCCGCTTTCATCTCTTTCATTCCTACATTCTCTCCCCTTATTCCCTCCCTCCTACCCCTTTGGATGGGAAAAAAAGAAAGAAGCATTTTGCCTTGATTAGTCCTATGAGGAAAACCAGATTTAGGATAAACCCAATGCTGTGGAGCCTTGATGATATTATTGAGTCACTAAGTCAATCTGCTCTCAAACCCACCCAACTACTTTTGAATTTCCTGTTATGTGAAAATGCAATTCCTTTTTTCTTAAGCCAGCAAATCAGGTTTTCTGATGTTCATAGCCAAAAATATCCTAAGTAATTCAATTTTTATGCTGAAATATTGGTTCTCATGCAAATGGAAGATTGGTATTGGAAAGCTACCACAATATTTACTGTACAACCTAAGATATAAAGAAGAGAATCAGCTCTAAATTATCCAAGCTAATAAATACAAGCAGAATAATATATAATCAAAATTTTACAAGGCATTCAGAAATCATTTTAGTTTGGCTTTGAGTAACATTTGGTATTTTATGCACAAGGGATCCCACATGTTTTATCCTCTTAAAACTGAACAATGTATACTTTAGATTTGTTAGGAACTACTGGCAATTTTCTAGTTTGTTCAGCCTCTTAAGGTCAGGGACACAATATTGGAATAGGATACCATCATTGTCAACCAAGATAGATCTGCCCTTCCTTTACTTCTCTTCTGAGCCTTCTGTCTTCCTCTGGATAGGACAATGCTTTGGTTTCAAAGGTCTCCCATCAGAGAAGTGTTAGGGAAATATGAATAGAAATTAGGGACAGTACTCAAATGATGATAAAACTATATAAGAAGTTATATTTGGTGTTAAATGTCAATAAGAATGTGAAAGCACAATTTGCCTAGGATAATTAAGAATTGATTTCAGTCTCATGTAAGAAGGTAGAGAAAAACAAATAGGGAAATGCCTCAGTGGACTTAGTTCTTTCTAACCAACATGAAAAAATTGTTCACATTATAAAAGGAAAGTGAATATTGGGAGATAGTTGCTATATTAAATTAGAATTTGAAATGGCCAAGGAAGAAATTCCTAGATATGGTCAGAAATAGATTGTGTGCTTTAGGAAAGTAAGAGTAGGTTTCAAATATAATTTGTTCAGCCATAATAATGATAGTTCTATACTTAAGAATGCTCAAATTGTACAACAGTTATTTCAATAGAAAAGGAAAAAATTTAGGAGCAAGAGAATTGACAGTAAATTGCTTTTTCCATAGAAATTTAGTAACAAAATTTTTTTTTTTTTTGGTGTGGCAATCAGTTTACATTCACACACAGCAAATTAAACATTTGATGACCTCTCAGGAGCTTCACTTCTTCTTATTTTTGGCATTGTCATTAACTCAAGATGTCTTAAACATTATTACAAATTTTTTTGCAAAGGATTATAAAAAACAAAATGAAAGCCCACTCAAAATAAGCAGTGGAGTTGCTTAGAAAATGCATTTTTTTCCAAGGCTGGATTGCTAGTTCTTAATGAAGATTGAAGGCTAACCTGGAATGGCCTGTGTAGTGCAAATAATATCGCTAAGTCATTTATTATTTCTTTTAGTTACAAAGATTTGCTATAGTAAGAATGCTTAAAGATCTGGCTGAGCCCAGAGCTAAAAACACTAAAAGGGAACCTGGCCAAAAGGATGAAAGAGTTCAATTAAAAAATTCTAACAATGTTGATATGGTGAAACTATGATGGCCTAGGGGGTAGGATGGGGTAGAATAGTAAGAAAAAAAAAGACAAATATTAAAAAATACGGTGAATTTATAGCAAAAGGTTAATAAAAAATTTGGATTCATGATAGTGAGAAAAATATCAAGGAAGGTAAATTCGAGATTGATGGAAGGTTTACAAAAATGGCAAGGAAAAAAACAAGTCTTTTTTGAGGTGTGTTCAAATCAAAAGACTAATGCATGGGTTTGTTGCTTAGAATGAATGGTGTACTGTTAACAGATTATGATTACAAAGTAAAACTCAAGTCCTACTTTGCTTCTTCTCTGTCAAGGAGAGTGATCTGCAGTGGGTAGGAAATACAGATTTCAGAGGAATTCTAAGCTAAATGAGCAATGGAGAAAGAACACTTAGCTACTTTAATATCCAGGAACATACAGAATGTAGGTACTGAAACAACTTAGGGTTATCATGAAACCAAAGTGGGGGATGCTTGAGACTGCAAGCATAGAAAGAATTTAAATGATTGGAGATGAGCTGAAAGGGCAAATTTTTAAAAGTAGAAAAGATGGATACTGGTAGAATTTCCATATGGGTTTTGTGATTTTGATAATGAAATAGGTTTATGAGCCTTTAGAAGTTTTGATATTACTAAGAAACAAAATGTTTTTTACTAAGTATGTGCTATGCAAAATCAAACTTGATTTCTTTTTTGATAGAATACTTAGTGAATTCTGTGGATATAATTAACCTTGATTATAGCAAACCTTTTTGAAAAAGTCTTTGAAAATATTTGAGTGGACAAGTTGGACAAAACTAGACTGTAGAATTAAATGGAGCATAGCTGCCTGGATGGTTGTACTCAAGAATTACTTCTTAATGGATGGATGACTACACTAGAAGAGAGGTCCATGATTGACATGCCAGAGACCCTATCATTTCCAACATTTATCAGTGACTTTGAATGAGGAAAATATAAGAGACATAACTATCAAATTTAAGGATGATACAAAGGTGGGAGGCATAGTTAATATAATCCTTATTCAGAGAGATCTCCATGGGGTAATAGACTAAAACAAAGCAAGTAAAACTTAATAGGGATGTATCTCTTCTTTCTTCTATTCAGAGTTCACTTATTAAGCACCTTTTATATGTAAAGCACCTGGCTTGTTGCTAAAGAGGCAGAGATGAATAAGACATGTCCCTGTTTTAGAAGTGTACAAGAGAAGACGTTTTAACAAATAATTACAATTAAATGTAAGCCCTGCTATATAAATAAGCATGTACACGTTGTTAAGGAGGCTCAGGATTGTGAATAAATAATGGATTGAGTGGGAAGTATGAGATACAGGTTTTTGGATGACTTACAAAATAGTAGGCATGCCTAGTTTAACATTATGAGGGAAAAAATGTTTCAGTGGCATAATGTGAGTGCCTTAAAATGATAATGTTTAAACAAAGTAAATAGGCATTGTTGTATTTGGTTCTGAGATCACCTTTCAAAGGATGTAATTAGAAATGAAAGAAGACAACACAGAGATGTAGATCCAAGAGGAGATGGCAACTAAATAAATTCTCTTTAGTGTTAATGAGGAGAAATCCTAACAATTGAGTAAATTATGGCTCTCTAATTCTTTCCATAAGTATAATGTTTTTTAGTCTTACTTGATCTTTTAAAAAATGATACATTAAAGATGCTTGTAATATTACTATAAGAAATCCTCTAGGTTAGAAGTTACCTTTTTCCATATCCTGTTCCCTGTTGCTGACATGTTTGTGCGTGTTGTGTGTGTTTCAAAAAAAAATGTACACAATGACAAGATAAAGAAGCAAACTTAAGGAGTAGGTTTATTATTGCTGTCTATAAGGGGTACTCGCTTATACATCTTCAATAATTTTCATTAAGAATATTTTGTTAGAAGTTTATGTAATTCAAGTCCTTTCTTTTAAGAGGCATTTTGATTTAAAGTTGACTTTTAACCAACTGAATTAAACTCAGTTGAATTAGCCTCAAGTACTTAAAGTCTATTTGAAGCTCATTTTCTGCTTCAAATTCATCGTGGTTTCATTGTAATGACAGTAGAGTTGCATTTCATGAAATTTGTTTCTCATAACATATTAGTTCGAGGAAAATTACTGGAGAAAACAAAAAATTGTTTCTCATATCAATATAATGAAGGTTGATGCTAGTGTTTCTGGCCTGGCAAGGTATGCATTTATTTTAATCAGTGACTGGTTATCTCACTTGGCTACCCATGTTGTTAATGAAGCCGAGGTCATTGGTTTCATCCCCATGCAGGCCAGCAAGCTTGTCTTTGTTATGTGGCACAAGAGACGCCCCTCACCCCAGCCAGCTGGCTGGCAAATGTGTGCAGTTGGTGACAAGGAGAACTGGGTGAGACTGTGTAGATGGATTGGTGCAAATTCATCACCACAGCTAGGAAAATACCCGTGAGCAAATGCCTCCCTAATGGACAACACATGGTTGTTTATATTCAATTGAATTGTAGATATATAGTTTGTCATTAATCTTACTTACAGAAAATCTCACTTTTATTTTAATGGATAAAATAACTTCCTGCTTTAAAATTTATTGGACTAAATTTTTGTAACTCTGTTTGGCAAATATTTTTTCATTCTGTTTTCATGTAATGTTCTTTTACATGTCAAATTTTGTAACTTTTTAGGACATTTTGGATTTGCAATAGTCTCATTTAGTTTCTAACACCGTGGGTGAAAATCACCTGAGAGTATTGATGATTTTGATGAGAACAAATCAGTCTGTGCTGAATACTAATTGTGGGGAAAAAAAGTTAAATCAAGCACATAATCTTTGGCTAGTGTCATTCAGACATCGCTTCCTCTGCATTTATTAGTATGATTTGGGTGAAAGAGTAAATTTAGTATTGTCTTGGTATTTGGAAGTCTGTGTGCTTTAACCAGCACAAATTAAATTAAGCTATTCACTACTTTCAAAAAGGGCGCTTAATAATATTGAGTAAGCTTTCAAACTCAGTTTACTTCAGCAGACACTAATTACTCCCATCTAATCATGCTGTATCATGTAATTAATATGAACATAGCTAGGATCCACTTTTAAATTTTTTTTTCCTTCCAGAGGCTCTCATACAAAATAGCAGTATATATAATTAAAAACTATGACTTAAACAGGTCTGACTTTCCCTTTAAAAGCAGTATACATTTCATTTGGTCATCTCAGACATTTCATAAGAGGCAACCTTACTATAATTGCAGGCATTCTAGTTTAAAAATGGTGAGTTTAATTTAATACAGCAGAAACTTATTTTATTCTTTCAGCCTAATTAATCAGCATATATCAAAACCTTAGTTTTAGGACAAGTAGATTATAGAATGTACACAGTGAATTCCTGTTAGACTTAAAATGGCTTTTTTAAACCTATTCAGAGTTTTGATTCTAATACAGAATGTAAAATATAAATGTTAAAACTGAGTACTTCTATTGGTAAGGAAGTCTGAGAGCCATGGAATATATAATTACCTGAGCTTTTCTGAAATTAAAGCTCTGCGGTTTTCATTGTATAATTTTTTACATTGAAATGACTTTTGTGTTTAGAGAAGATTAATCTCTTTAGACCTCTCAGAGACCATTTTCGGACCACTAGGGTCTGACAATAGCCCTTTCCTGAGATTTTAAGTTGTTTCAATCTAAATTTTACAATAAGCTATAGCACAGTACAATTGATGGCAACCATTGTGTAGATTTCTTTTTTTTTTTAATGTCATTTCAAATTTTCCCTATGGAAAGTACTTCTCATACCTGATTTCCAGAAAAACAATTCTATGTTTACATTCTGTGGTTATTTGACATGCCATACAAAAGAGACAGAGAGATTGATTTAATTTTTCAGTTTTGTGTGTGTGTGTGTGTGTGGAAACTTAGGAACGTGCTACTAATCATTTTCCCAAAATTCCTATTTTTATGAGTTTTAGGGTTTTTACAGTCAGTATGCATTCTTCTGTCAGAGTGCGGACCCATTGACAATACAATCATTTAAAAATCTAATTACTTTCACCTGTTTAAATAAGTGAAGTTCATGCTGGAAAACGTGTGCAAACTGCCACGGGAAGTAGTTGAACTCTCGCTCAAGGAAGGTTTTCCAGGCATCCTTTTTGTCCCTTGAGGTGTTAATGTCCTTTTAGAAGTCTGTATGGATTTGGTCTATAGCCACAGATTTGTGACTAAATGACTGTGAGATCGAAGCTACTAAACAGTAATAAGGCTTGGTAATAGCTGTTTGAGGTTTATTTCAAAAGCTTCATGTCTAATCTCATTAGAATACCTATGGGTACAAGTGTTATTTTTCCCTTGTGTGTTCTAAACATAGAGTAAATGATAGATCATAATTAATGTACTAAAAAGGCACATTTTGCCTTTGTTTTTATTTTACAATGCATAGTTCACCTAAACCTAACAAATATGCATTTGTTTTCTTTTACTTTTTGTTTTGTTTTGTTTTAACTAAATAGCCTGCACTTATATATTAGAAGGAGAAGGTGCATCTTTGTCACTGAACTGGCTTTAAACAAATTAAAACAAAAAGAATCATTCCCTAATAGTCTTGAAACATATATTTGAAGCACAGCCTGTTGTTTGTTTGGGAAGATGAGTGGAATATGTGTTATGAAATTTCTCAGCAGCAATAGTTATACATTTTAAGTTGATAGACTTTTAAGCTGTCACATCTTTATTTTCTTTTCCTGGCAACAATTATTGCGTCATGAAATGAAGATAATTGTAATTTTGTTTTGTCTTAGATGCCATTTATAAGATATGTTATACATACTATTACCTCTCATTCCTATTAGATTTTTTTAAGCAAAATTAGAGTTTAGTTGATTCAGGGGAATTATACTACTGCCTTTAAAGCATTATTAGCAGTTTGTTAAGATTGGATATTAAGGAATTCAAATGACCAGGTCTGTTATTAGACTAGGGAAACAAATTTGACTTAACTATTTTGATTTTTTTTCCTCTCTCTTTCTATATGTAGAGCATGTACTTGGTACACAGGCTAACTTACAATATTTGTGTGTGTTTATGTATGTTTTATATCGTATTTAAACAAATACTTTTAGATGAGAGGATTTACAAATATAGGTCAGAACTTTTGAACCCCTGTGCCTTTAGGAGCCAAACAAAGCCTACAAAAGAATAAAATAGAGTTTTTCCAAGAAATTATAAAGTGCTGCAGACAGACAAAACTGGAGATTACAGGCCTCTTCTAAAGATACTCAGATTCAGTTGTTTTAAAATACCCTGTGTAAAAATAAATAAAATAAAATACCCTGTGTACTGTCATTATTAAGGAAAACACTGTGATTGACTGAATTGGGTCTTCGGGATATCGGTTTGACTCTTCTAAAAAAACCCAGCTTTTTTATATGTCACCTGTCAGGGATTTTTCCGCCATGGAGGAATCACTCTCTTGGCCCCTCCAATCTGATGCTTCTGTTTGAGGAGTGTTTCAGGATTTGTCGGTATACGTATTAGTAGGTTACTGAATATTTAAGTTTGATTAATAGAGCTGTGAACTCTAAGACAAAGAGTATCTTAAAATTAGTGCTTTAGAGTAACCACAGTTATCTCTCTCTTCCGTCATAGGTCTTTACATTTTTGAAAGCCATTTCTACTGAGTCCTAAGTCCGGAATTTTCTATTCTTACAACCAACAGAAACACCCATCTACTGTTCTCTGGTCCTCACTGATGCCCTAATTTTGTAATCCCATTAGAAATCTCAAGCCAGTGTTTCCTTTCTAAGATCATGGAACATCACCTCCTTCTAGTAAAGGCAAGAATATGTTTGTAAGAAAGATGACTAAAGAAGCACTATAATACAATTGCCATTTATAGAAATACAGGTTATATATGTACAGTCCTAAACATAACTGATGAAAATTTTAAAATTTTTGGCCTGGCTTTGTATAATGAAAAATATCTGGTTTTCTTTAAAATTAAGCATTACATTGAAACTGGTGAAATGACACATTTGTTTGGGCCTAAGGGCAAGTACTATTCCAGTTTTTATAACTGTTAGTAAAACATCTGTCTGATTTTAAAAGCTGAAAGGCATGCTAATTATTTTCTTTAATTTTTAATTATTATTTTTAGATGCAATGATACCCTCACTAGTCTGAAGTGACTTATGAAACCTGTTTTATTTACAGTATAAATTTCTAATTGAACTAAATTATACACATCGGATGGTACTCCATGGCATATAGAATTTGAAAACAAAATTGGATACTCCATACAGAACAAGAGAAACAAACTGGTGACACTTCTAAAATCTGACTGACATACATGGCTTTATTTTTTAAAACTAAACAAATGTCTCCACACTTAAAAGTTCATTATTTGAAGAAAGGGCCATTTTGAGAATATAAATAATTTTAGGTAGTTTGTAATCACTATGAAGCATTAAATTTTAATAGCTGATATGTAGGTCCAACTTCAGAGGCCACACTGATCATAGAGCCTCAACCGTTAGTCTGAAGAAGGGTGGCAAAACAGTGGGAGTAAAATCCCTCTACCATTTTAAGAAGTCTCAAATCTCTAAGGGGACGCATGAGGAAGATTGCGCAGACTTGCCGGAAGGTCCAGTTTTTGGTGGCTAGTGAACACACACACACATGCATAGCTTCAGCCCTGATGCATTCTGCCAGTCAATGCTGTCTGGCTAGCATTGTGCCAAAAATAAATGGCATGCCAATAAACAGAACTCTGATGTGTCTTGCTGACTAGTCTCACAAACATTGCTGTGACCTTTTGCTGTGTAACAAAACATCTGAAAGCTTAGTAGCTTAAAATAACAATAATTTGTTTTGTTTACATATCTACAGTGTTGGCAGGGCTCAGCTGGAAAGCTTGTCTCTGCCCCTCTGCCTTCAGTTGGGGCTGCTAGACAGCACCTCTTTCGTCAAGCTACATAGGAAAGTTCACTCACAAGGCTGGCAAGTTCTGGCGGTAGGCTTAGAATTCAGCCAGGGCTGTCCACCGAGTGCTTTGGGTCCTCTTAATGAGTTGCTTGGGCTTCCTCACAGCTCAGCAACAAGTATTCCAAAGAGGGTTCCCAGGCAGAAGCTACAGGCTATGAGGCTGCTATGGAAGTCCAAGAAGATCATTTCCATCCCATTCTGTTTGTCTAGCAAGTCTGTAAGGCCAGTCTACTTTTAAACGGAGAAGAATTAGATCCCATCTCAGAAGAATTTGTCGCCATCTCTAACCTACCACAGCAAGTGGGTTGTGGGATTGCTGCTCTTTGCCCAGGTGGAGGGGCTCTTCCCATGCCAGTAATCCACTTAGAGCAGGCTTCCTGATTGTAAATGGTGCCACTTCTACCACTAACCTCTAACATACAGGTAGTATATACCATGGCCAGGCAATATAGTAAAAACTTTATAGGCATTTTTTTAAGATTTATTTATTTGACAGAGAGAGACACAGCGAGAGAGGGAACACAAGCAGGGGGAGTGGGAGAGGGAGAAGCAGGCTTCCCGCTGAGCAGGGAACCTGATGCAGGGCTCGATCCCAGGACCCTGGGATCGTGACCTGAGCCGAAGGCAGACGCTTAACCAACTGAGCCACCCAGGCGCCCTGCTTTATAGGCATTTTTTAAAATTACATTCTCACATCAGTTCTTTTAGGTGGATAATGATGTTATCTGAGGCACAGAGAGGTTAGGTTACTTGCCCAGGGTTCATAGCTAGTTGTTAGCAAACCCAAGGTTTAAATGCAAACTGTCTCATGCTACAGTTGATACTCTTAACCACTATGTAATATAATTTCATATGAGATGGCTCATTTGTCTCTCCTACCTTTGACAAGCAGGCTATGAAAATACACCTGAGCCACATATGAAATGACTTCGTTGAACACAGAAGTCTGGTAACTTTAGAGTTTCTCTTAAAAAAATCATCTTTTGAAAGCATCAGAGACCTAAAAGTCCCATGAAGATGGAGTTCTGTGTCGAGAGCACAGTTTACAAGTAGAAACCAGATCCACCGTGTCCTGAAAAAAAGATGTCATAGGGTGCTAGAGGACTTGGGGTGGGGGGCTGATTAAGGATATGGTTCAGCACCCGAGTCAGAAAAAGTATCAACCATAGCTGAGAAGTGCTAAGGTTAGAGTCAGGAAAGCATTAACAACAGTCAGCTCTGAAGACAGAAATATAAGCCAAAGAATGATTAGTGATATGAAAAGTTCTGTTGATTTTATAAACTTTGTTCTCCTTTCTTAATCCCTGCCTCTTGTGAAGTTACCTGCACCCACATAGGACTTTTATCCTGATCTTTATCTGGTCTGAAATCTATTGTTGTTAGGCCCCCTGGGTACTACAGTTTGCCTGT
Organism: Callorhinus ursinus; assembly: GCF_003265705.2. Classification (NCBI taxonomy): domain Eukaryota; kingdom Metazoa; phylum Chordata; class Mammalia; order Carnivora; family Otariidae; genus Callorhinus; species Callorhinus ursinus. Next base: position 56,340,993 of record NW_027397074.1, read on the forward strand.
GAACTGAACATTTTTGCATTTGCGACAGCCGAAACCATGTCTACTAGCACCTGCACCTTCTTGTTTTCCCCTTCCTGCTGACAGTAGGCTCATCTGGCTTGGGCACTGCCAGAAACAGAACATGAAGGCCCTGATAGACAGCTTGATGCTTCAAACAATGTCCCTGCCCTGCATGACTGCCATAATAGCCAAAATAAACTATTTTAATAATCACTACATTATATCAAAAATATATCAGAATAGTCTTTCCCCATGTGGTTCTGATTTATAGAAATTTTGCATCCTTTTATTTAAATCTCTGTCAACTGATTTCCAAAGGATTGTACAACACATGAAATTTTATTGTATATATATATACACATATATATATACGTATGTATTACTTTCATTATACTGTTAATTGCTCCTCGTCTGTATCATTCATTAATTGTCTTTATGTTTACCAAAAAAATCATATTCTAAGAATTAAATTTCCCTGCTCATTTCTATTTAAAACTCAAAGGTGTATCCTAATGGAAAACATTTGGCTCGAGGTTGTCAGTATATCACACATTATGAGAGTATAGAAAAAGCGTTTAATGTTCTGTTTAAACCCAATTACACTAAATCTATTAATGAGATTGAGTTGTACTTGTTGTAAATTCAAAATATTGGAAAAGAATGATTTTTTTTGTATTGTTCCTGCCTTGTGCTTTAGAAATTTGATTAAGTTTTATGTCAATCTCAGACTGGTTTTTCTACTTTTGACTTTTCTTTATTACCCTATACTCTTCCTAGTATGTGAATTTACTGACCCTTTAGATGTATTCTCACTAGGTATACTTGTACGGTTCATTAAAGTGTCCTTAGATAAGGATCACACAGGTGTGCAATGTCCAATCCTTCTCTGAAGCAAAGGAGTCGTGCCCCAGTGGCTTTAGGGGCATTCACTTGTCATGCAGTTGGCTTTCGGCCAAAGAGATGAACAAATTAGTAGACTGTACCTGTGTTGGCCCTGTTCCTCGTCTCATTTATGTAATTGATGTCTGGTGGCCTCATTATGGATCATTAGCATATCAACATGGTGTCTGAGCCTGGCAAAGTGCTGCTTGTTGTCAGGCATTAGCAATTTGCCATAACATATAAAGCAAGAGAACTTGGACATGCTAACTGGATCATTGGGAAACCAGTATGGTAGCATAGGCAGCTCAAATCCAGTAACCTTTAGAGTTCCTTTGTGTTTGAAATAGTAACAAGCTTGGATTTATATTAGACTGTTTTTCTATAAAAGAAAAGGTACCTGTTATGTTAATAATGATACTCTAAATATGTGGTTCTTTTGAATATTTTAAGTTCCTTCACATTAATTTCATTTTCATTGCTTTTTTTTTATTTTTTATTGTTATGTTAATCACCATATATTACATCATTAGTTTTTGGTGCAGTGTTCCATGATTCATTGTTTGTTCATAACACCCAGTGCTCCATGCAGAACCAATTGCCCTCCTCAATACCCATCACCAGGATAACCCATCCCCCTCCCCCCCTCCCCTCTAGAACCCTCAGTTTGTTTTTCAGAGTCCGTCATCTCTCATGGTTCCTCTCCCCCTCTGACATACTCCCCTTTTCTTCCTCTCCTGTTATCTTCTTTTTCTTTTTTCTTAAAATATGTTGCGTTATTTGTTTCAGAAGTACAGATCTGTGATTCATGTACATACATGTTGATACCTATGGCCAATAGTAATTTTTGTCTTCAATAGAATGGATTTTTAAGCCAAAGAATTTACATATTTAGAAATGATTTTTTTTTATTTTAGTGTAATAGTTAAGTGTAAGAATTGACTGTCTTACATTGCTTGAGAAGAATCCTAGATTATTTTATAGCTAACCTGAAATACAAGTTTGAAATTCTCTATTTCAGAGTTGTTCTCATGAAGTGTCATTAGATTAGCAGTTGTTTATGATATGAAACAAAAGAGTGTTAGAGATACTTCTTATCCACTTAGTATTTCTGATTTAAGGTAGATGATACAGACAGGGATGTTATTGTAACATTTAATACCATAAATGTAGAATGAAAGGAAATAAAATTATTTTAGGAAGTAAAAGAAATATATGCAGATAAATTATATTTGATGCAAAGGATATATGTTTTTAGAAGTGGAAAAATAAACCCTGCCCCTAGGGTTCTACTTGTTATAACCCACAACCTGTCACTTAATTCCTCATAGTAAAATCTGGTCTATTCATAAAATGAAAATGATAAAAAAAAAATACCATGGTGTGATTAGTGGCTTTTTTCTCCTCTGAGAGTAAATATTTTGTCATTTCAATTTTATAACCCCAGTGCCCCGTGTCTAGTATGTAGCAAGTACTAAATTAATGTGAGTACTAAATGAATGAATAAAATTCACACCTTTTAAAAAGATTTTACATATTTATTTATTTGAGAGAGAGAGCAGGAACAGGGAAGGGGCAGAGGGAGAGGGAGAAGCAGGCTTCCTGCTGAGCAAGGAGCCAGACCTGGGCTTGATCCCAGGACCCTGGGTCGAAGGCAGACTCCTAACCAACCGACTGAACCACCCAGGCACCCCCACACTTTTTAAAATATAAAGTGCCTGTATTTTTGTCTAATTGCCACAGTGAGAATATATTTATTGTGAAACAAATGCTGAAAAAAAATACGATAGAAATCATTGGTAATATTTACTGTTAACATATTGTTAACAAGAATATTCTTTGAATCTATGTATTTATAGTTTTTAAAAAAATTAAAATATGGTGGTTCTTTAAACAATGATAACTTGCTCTTATCACTTAATTATGAACATTTTTCCAACTCATTAAATATTCTATACCTCATTTTCTTCTTGGTACCCAACAGTAACTATCATATATTGAGTTCCAAGTGAATGCCAAAATGAATTCTCTATTAAGTCCTAAATAAATACTTTGTTCTCTGAGGTAGGCATTATTTCTGTTTTAGCAATACAGAAATTGAGGTTCAGAGATAGTATTACTTACCAAGGTGAAACAGGTACTAACAGAGGAAATATTTTAATCGAAGCTGCCTGACTCCCAAGCGCATACCTTTAACCACCATGATGTATCACCACCCAATACTAATGCAGTTTTGCTTATATATACTCCCTGTTGACTTTTAGATGATCCATTCTTTTATTGTTACTGCACTGAGCCTTGTCTGAGGACAGAAAGGAGAGAAAAGAAAGGAATGAACAAGGGACAAGTGGAAACTTTTAGGGGTGATGGATATTCATTATCTTGTTTGTGTCGATAGTTTCAGAAGTATATATCTACCTTGAATTATGTTGGGGTTATATCCCAACAAGCCCATCATAATTTGAAAATATTCTAAGTTGAAAATGAATTTAATATGCCTAACCTACCAAACATTATAGATTTATCCTATCCTACCTTAAATGTGCTCAGATTACTTACTTTAGCCTCCAGTTGGGCAAAATTATCTAATACAAAGCCTATTATATAATAAAGTGTTGAATATCTCATATAACTTATTGACTACTATACAGAAAGTGAAAAACAGAATGAATTTTGGGTATGGAATGATTCTCAGTGTATTGGTTGTTTGACCCTGCAATCGTGTGGCTGACTGGGAACTGTGGCTCACTGTGACTGCCTGTCATCACAAGAGAATATCGAACTGCATATCACAGCCTGGGAAAAGATCACAATTCAAAATTTGAAGTATAATTTCTACCGAGTGCATATCGCTTTTGCCCTATCATAAAGTTGAAAATCATTAAGTCAAACCATCATAAGTTGGGAACTATCTGTATATACATACGTTGAAACTCAAAAAACTGTAAACTTGATGTGTAGTTTAATAGGAACAAATGATATGTAAACAAAGCTATAGAAAATGTCTGAAAAGAAAACTACACTGAGATAATGTTTCTATGTAAAGAACTGACCTATCGGGGTGCCTGGGTGGCTCAGTTGTTAAGTGTCTGCCTTCAGCTCAGGTCGTGATCCCAGGGTCCTGGGATCGAGCCCCGCATCCGGCTCCCTGCTCAGCAGGGAGCCTGCTTCTCCCTCTCCCACTCCCCCTGCTTGTGTTCCCTCTCTTGCTATGTCTCTGTCTGTCAAACAAATAAATAAAATCTTTAAAAAAATAAAAAAAAATTGACCGTATCTATGATTATTTCCTTTATAAAATTCTTGAAGAGTTTTTTTGGGGGGGGATAAAATTTACTCATATTTTAGTATTTTATATGCATACCCATGTGCACTGGAAATGTGGTATCAGTGTACACTTCTTCTATGAGTGTATGAAAATACTTGTTTTAAAATAAGAATATAATAATCACATACTCAGATTTACTGTGTATCATATGTTCTACTAAGTGCTTTGTTATCTCCTTTAATCTTCATGTCACCAATTTAGATGAGGGGTAAAAAACAAATACTCAAAAAAATTACACAGCTTAACCGTGGTAATATAGCTAGTAAACAGTACATGAAGGATATGGTCCCCAAGCAACCTAACTGTACCGTCTTGTTCTCTACTCTCACAAATGTGAGGTATTCACTAAATCCTTGTATTTTTTACACAGCTTTTTTGAAAAGCTGTGGCCCAAGAATGAAGGGAAGTGCCAGAAGGATACATATGAGGTGACTACATAAATTTTCATCCAAACTTGTACACTTATGAATATGAAAAGTGCTATTAATAACTAAGCTAGGACAGCAAGTGTAAAGAGAACATCGCTGGGCAAACTGGGAGAAGAAAAAGTGGGGAAAGACATGCAGTTTTAAATATTATTTTAAATATTTTTTAAAGATTTATTTCTTTTGAGAGAGAGAGAGCAGGGGGAGGGGCAGAGGGGAAAACCTCAAGCAGACTCCCCTCTGAGCGTGAAGCCTGACATGGGGCTCGATCTCAGAACCCTGAAATCATGACCTGAGCTGAAACCAAGGGACACTTAGCCAAGTGAGCCACCCAGGTACCCCTTTTAAATATTTTAAATATTATTTACCAAGCACTAAGTACTACTCTATGCAGGTTTATTTCATTTTACTCCTCACAGTGGTCCTTGAGATATTTGTGGTCATTTTCCCCCAAGGAATATAGGTACAAGGCGCCTGGCTGGCTCATTCAGAAGAGCATGTGACTCTTGATCTCAGGGTCTGCCTCTTCTTAGGAAAAATAATCTGTTCAGATCCTCTGCCCATTTTTTTTATTGTTGTATAAGTTCTTTATGTATTTTGGATATTAACCTTTTATCAGACTTGTGATTTGCAAATATCTTTTCCCAGCCAGTAGATTGAGTTTTCATTTTGACAATAGTTTACTTCACTGTACAGAAGCTTTTTAATTTGAGGTAGTCCCATTTGTTTATTTTTGCTTTTGTTTTTCTTGCCTTTGGAGTCAGATTCACAAACATATCATTAAGACTGATGTTTTTTTCTAGGAATTTTATAGTTTCAGATCTTACACGCAAGTGTTTCATCCATTTTGAGTTAATTTTTGTGCCCAGTCTAAGACAATGGTCTAGTTTCATTCTCTTGCATGTAGCTGTCCAGTTTTCACAGTACCATTTATTAGAGCAACTCTGTCCCTTCTCCATTGTGTATTCATGCTTCTGTTATAATAAATTGTCTGTATACATGTGGGTTTATTTCTGGGCTCTCAGTTCTTTTCTATTGATTTATGTGTCTGTTCCTTTATGTTAATACCATGCTGTTTTGAATACTGCAGCTTTGTAGTATAATTTGAAATCTGGGAGTGTGATGCTTTTGGCTTTGTTCTTCTTTTTCAAGATTGCTTTAGCTTTTCAGGATCTTTTGTAGTTCCCTACACATTTTAGAATTATTTGTTCTAGTTCTGTGAATAAGGTCATTGGGATTTTGATAAGAATTGCATTGAATTTGTAGATTATTTCGGTTGGACATTTTAACAGTACTAATTCTTCCAAATCATGAGCACAGAATATCTTTCAATTTATTTGTGTCTTCAGTTTCTTTCATGAGGGCCTAATTGTTTTCAGAGTATAGATCTTTCACCTCCTTGGTTAAATTTATTCCTAGGTATTTTATTCTTTTTGTTGCAATAGTAAATGGCATTGCTTTCTTAATTTCTCCTTCTGATAGTTTGTTATTACTGTTTAGAAATTTCATGTATTTTGCATATTGATTTTGTTTCTTGTAATTTTATTGAATGCATTTATTCTAACAGGTTTTTTGGTGGAGTCTTTAAGGAATTTTTCCTTCAAATTTTTATTTAAATACTAGTTAGTCAACACACCATGCAATATTGGTTTCATGTAAGATTTTTTATACATAGTATCATGTCATCTGCAAATAGTGACATTTTTACTTCTTCCTTTTCAATTTGGATGCTTCTAATTTCTTTTTTTTTTTTTTGCCTTACTGCTGTAGCTGTGACTTACAATATTTAAATAAAAGTGATGAAAGTAGGCATTCTTGCATTGTTCTTAATCTTAGAGGAAAAACTCTCAGTTTTCTACCATTGAGTGTAATTTTAGATGTGGGTTTGTCATATATGGCCTTTATGATGTTGAAGTATGTTCCCTCTGTACCACCCTGTTGAGAATTTTTATCATAAATGGCTTTTGAAATTTGTTTTTTTCTCCATCTATTGAGATGCTGATATGATTTTTATCCTTCATTTTGTTTTTGTGATGTATCACATTGATTGATTTGTGGATGTTGAACCATCCCGCACCCTTGGAATAAATCCCACTTGATCCTGGTATATGATTCTTTTATTGTATTATTGAATTCAGTTTGCTAGTATTTTTTTGAGAATTTTTGCATCTATGTTCATTAAAGATACTAACCTGTAATTTTCTTCTTCTCTCTCTCTCTCTCTTTTTTTTTTTTTTTTGTGGTGTCCTTGTCTGGTTTTGGTATCAGAATCAGGGTAATGCTGGATGCATAAAGTGAGTTTGGAATGATCTCTCCTCTTTAAATTTTTGGAAGAGTTCTAGAAAGATGGATATTAAATCTTCTTTGAATGTTTGGTAGAATTCTCCAATGAAACTGTCTGGTTTTGTACTTTTGTTTGTTGGGAGCTTTTTAACTACTGATTCAGTCTCTTTACTAGAAATTGGTCTATTCAGATTTTTTTATGATTCAGCCTTGGAAGATTGTGTGTTTCTAGGAATTTGTTTCTTCTAGTTTGTCCAAAGTGTTGTTATATGATTTCTTGTATTTTTGTGGCACCAGTTGTAACTTCTCTTTCATTTCCATTTTTATTTATTTGAGCCCTCTCTCTTTTTCTTGCATAATCTACCTAGTCAACTTTGTTTACCTTTTCAAAGAACCAGTTCTTAGTTTCATTGCTCTTTTCTGCTGTTTGCTTAGTCTTTATTTCATTTATTTCCTTTCTGAGCTTTCTTATTTCCTTCCTTCTACTAACTTTGGGCTTTGTTTTTTCTTCTTTTTCTAGTTCCTTTATGTATAAAGTTAGATTGTAATTTTTCTTGTTTCTTGAGGTAGTCCTATATTGCTTTGTACTTCCTTCTTAGACCTGCTTTTGCTGTATCCCATAGATTTTGGTATGTTGTATTTCTGTTTTCATTTTTTTAAAAGATTTTATTTATTTATTTGACAGAGAGAGACACAGTGAGAGAGGGAACACAAGCAGGAGGGAGTGGGAGAGGGAGAAGCAGGCTTCCTGCAGAGCAGGGAGCCCGATGTGGGGCTCGATCCTAGGACCCTGGGATCATGACCTGAGCCGAAGGCAGATGCTTAATGACTGAGCCACCCAGGCACCCCTGTTTTCATTTTTTGCTAGGTATTTTTTTTAAATTTTTCCTCTAATTTCTTCAATGACCCATTGGTTGTTCAGTATCATGTTGTTTAATCTCTACACTTCTGTATTTTCTCCAGTTTTCTTACTTGTATTGATTTCTAACTTCATGCCATATGGTGAAAAAAGATGCTTATATGATTCTTCTTGATTTTATTGAGACTTGTTTTGTGGCCTAAGAGGTGATCTATCCTGGAGAACATTCCATGTGTATTTGAGAAGACTGAATTCTGCTTTTGGATGGACATTCTGTATATATCTAATAAGTCCATCTGGTCTAATGAATTTTGTAATACTGATGTTTCCTTATTTTCTGCCTGGATGATTATCCAATGATGTAAGTAGGGTGTTAAAGTCCCCTACTATTATTGTATTGCTATCAGTTTTTCCCTTTATGCCCGTTAATATTTGCTCTATATATTTTGGTGCTTCTATGTGGGTGCATAAATATTTATAAATGTTATATCTTCTTGTTGGATTGATCCTTTTATCATTATGTAATACACTTCATTGTCTTTTATTATAGTCTTTTTTTAAGTCTCTTGTTTTCTGATATCAGTATAACTATGCCAGCTTTCTTTTCATTTTCATTTGCATGGAATAGTTTTCTCCATTTCTTCACTTTCAGTTTGTATGTGTTCTTACTTCTGAAGTGAATCTCTTGTACACAGCCTAGAGATGGGCCTTTTTTTTTTTAATGCCATCAGCCACCCTGTGTATTTTGTTTAGAGAATTTAGCTCATTTACATTTAAAATAATTATTGGCCTGGCCTGTGTGTACTTATTGCCATTTTGTTGTTTTCTGTTTTTGAAGTTTTTCTATGTTCATTTCTTCTTCTCTTTCTTCCCTTGTGGTGTGATGGATTTCTTCAGCATTATGTTTAGATCTTCTTCTCATTTTCTTTTGTGTTCTACTATAACTTTTTACTTTACGTTTACTGTAAGATTCATATATAACTTCCTATGTATATAATGGTAGTTTTAAGTTGATAGGAACTTAAATTTGAACACATTCAAAACCTCCAGTTTTACACTCTCTTCCCCACTTCTTTTTTTTTTAAAAGATTTTATTTATTTGAGAGAGAATGAGAGACAGAGAGCACGAGAGGGAAGAGGGTCAGAGGGAGAAGCAGACCCCCCACTGAGCAGGGAGCCTGATGTGGGACTCGATCCTGGGACTCCAGGATCATGACCTGAGCCGAAGGCAGTCACTTAACCAACTGAGTCACCGAGGCGCCCTCTCTGCCCCACTTCTATATTTTTGATGTTGCATTTGGCATTGTTTTAGTTTATGCATTTCTTAACTAATTATTTTCATCTTAGTTATTTTTACTACTTTTGTTGTTTAGTCCTCATAGTTCCTTTATAAGTAATTGATCCAATGTCTTTACTATGTATTTATATTTCCAGTAGAATTTTTATGTTCATATCTTTTCTTGTTATTAATTAGTACCATTTATTTTCAACTGAAATAAGTTGCTTTAACTCTTCTTGTAAGGCCAGTTTAGTGGTGATGAACTCCCTTAGTTTTTGCTTACCTGGAAAACTCTTAATCTCCCCTTCAATTCTGAGTGATAACTTTCCATGGTAGAAAATTCTTGGATTTTTTCTTTTTATTTTGTGAAACAATGGATATTAGCTAAACCTATTGTGGTAATCATTTTTGCAAAATATATAAATCAAACCATCGTGCTATATGTCTTAAACTTATACAGTAATATATTTCTCAATAAAACAGGTGGGGAAAGGAAATAATTGTCATAAGTTGTAAAGGAAAAGACTAGATATCCAAAATCTCAACATGGTTATGTTTATTGTGTAGACCTGGGACATCTTCCTTTTTACTCTTTCTTTTATGTCTCAGTGACAAATGAAATTATTTTTAAATTGGTATTCAAGGCTTTATCCATGTAAACTGTGTACATCTGTGTAATCATGCTGGCATGGTATCATAGAATCAAACAATTTTCATGTTACAGAAAAACTGAGCTACAGAGCAATATTTAATCGAGTGGTTCTTAAATACAATTTGTGGATAAATGCCAACCATGACAAAGTGGCTTATGACAGACAAAAACAAAAACTCCAAATGGAGGGGCGCCTGGGTGGCTCAATTGGTTAAGCATCTGCCTTCACTCAGGTCATGATCCTGGGGTCCCGGAATCGAGTCCCACATCGGTTACCCTGTTCAGCAGGGAGTCTGCTTCTCCCTCTAACCCTCCCCCCTCTTATGCTCTCTTTCTCTCTCAAATAAATAAATAAAATCTTTTTAAAAAATTAAAAAAAAACTCCAAATGGAATGTTCTTTTGATCATTATCTCCCTTACTTGGAAAAATATGAAGTTGGCAGCCCAGCACTCTTCCTAGTTTTATTTTGTCTCTCTTCTTTTTTTCTTCTTCTCCTCCTCCTCTTTTTCCACCTCCTCCTCCTTCTCCTAGAAATGTATAAGTTGTTGAATTCACTTTGCTGATATTTTTCAGTCAAAGTCAATCTCCTTTTCTTGCAGAAGAAAAAAGTGGTCCATTGAGATACTAAATTTGTCAGAGTATCCAATTGTAGCTATTGTTTGCATGCCTATGATATGTGAGGCACTGGGTGAAGTGCTTTTTATGCATTGCTCATTTATGCTTAAAAATACATATATAAGATAATTAGTCTTATCCATTACATTTGAGAAAACTGAAGTTAAGAAAAGTTCAAATGGCCTGCCCAAAAAAGCGTGAAATATAAGTGGCCGAACTCAAGAGTTCAAGCTCAGACCTGCAGAAGCATGATTTCTTCCCCACCGTTGCCTCAAAGAGGCTGTATTATCTCCTCATCCATTGATCTTCCCATTTTCCTCAGTTTCACAATTTTATCTACATTTTCTTATACACAATTCTTTATTTAGGCAACAGTTAAACCAGTAATACAGCACTATTTTCATTTGACATTTCACAATCCTCAACAGAATAATTAGTCCAGAAATTATAATTACACATAGTATATAGCCCTTTTGTTTACCAGGAAAATTTCAATGACAACAAATACTGTTAAAATAACATTTTCAGAGCAAGCAATTTCTAATTTTAAGGTGATAGGTTTTTTAAGATTCATAGGTCACACAAATTTCTAATAAAAGTATTAAGACAATCTCCAGAAATTTGTTATAATATTATTTAATTTGTTGACATATTTTAAGGCATAATAAAGTAAAACTTCATTAATTCTCCCTCAGAGAGAGAGAAGTTCAAAATAATGTGAGATTTAAGGCAATTACCATTTTCTAAGTGTTTATTTGTGTTCCTTAAATGAATTAGGAAAAAACCTTAATGTTTATTGGATATTCACAATAAGAAAAATGGACAACCAGAGGCTGTGAAGTAAAAGATCATATGATAAGGCTTGTGCTTTGAAGATGCTTATATTTTAATAAGAGGGGGAAAAACATACATGGTGCCTCTATCAAGTGGAGTTAAGGGATTCTGGTGGCCTTCTCTTTTGGGACTCATTATTTACTATTTTGACTTATAATCATTTGTGTACTATGGTTTATCTCCCCTATTACACTGTAACTTCTTGTTTGAAGTGATTGTACCTTATTCTTATTTGTAATTCCTACTAGCGTCTGAGGCAATGTATCACACAGTGAATAGCCCGTAAATAGCTTTGGGATGAATAATATATAAAACACTAAGAATACTAAGATATCTGTATATCTTGTGGTTTTCCTTGTTTCTTGAGATAGACCTGTATTGCTATGAACTTCCTCTATATCTCTTCTGCCCAAATGCATAGAACTGGCAGCAGGTGCTATAGAAGTTCATGGGGATGGGGTTGATCAGGAGACTTTCCACAGAACAGGGATTGGTTGAGTGAAAATGTGAAAAAGAAGTATAGAAAAATGGTGGTGTGTGTGTGTTGGGGGGGAGCATTCCAGGCAGGTGTAAAAGCAGGTAAGATGTTTATAAGTTATATTTTTTATTATATTAAGCAGAAAAGTTATATTTTATATTTCATTGGGCCTGCAGACTTCTGGGAGGTATGATTTTTATGGAAAAATATTGGTGAAGGTTGAAACTAGCATATAGGTCTTACCTATCAGCTAAATTAGGAAGCCTATATTGTCGGTTTATATATTAATAAACATCAAAGCAATCCTTACCTTATGACGAAAGCTATGTCATTGGTTATTTGGAAGAATATACATTCTTTTTCAGAAATAAGTGTGTTTCTTTCTCTTCTTTCCCCGCTTTCCTTCCAGAGAGTGTAATTCTGTTTTAGAGTCTGGGCTCTCTAGCTAACCTTCCCTGCCGCAAATCCTCTTTGAGCCACCTACTGTAGGAACTTGGTTGTTACTGTATAGCCCAGAATATAGGCTCTACTCATGTCACAGAGACACAAATTTCTTTTCAATAAAAATCCAGCTAGTATAGCAGCTATTTTAGTTATATTCTTATATGACAAGGTGCCACAAAACTTTGGGGACTTAAAAAAAAAGCTATTGATCCAAGGTTCTGGAATTTGGGCAAGGCTCAGTGAAGGAGACTCGTCTCTGCTGCATATCATATCAGCGGAGCTGACTCAAGTGGTTCTTGAACATTCAAGATGTCCTCAGTCATATATCTGTGCCTTTGTGCTGACTGCAGCTGTAGTCACTGATTCTCCTGCATGTAACCTCACTCTCTTTATGTGGTGTCTCATTTGGTAGTCTAGCATGAGCTTCTTGAAGTGGGGTCTGGCTTCCAAGAGGGTGCAAACAGAGACTGCAAGGCCTCTTAAGGTCTAGCGTGAAAGTCACAATGTCATTTCTGTAGCATTCTATTGACTAACACTGGTCACAGCCAAGATTTAAAAGGAGGAAAAATACCTCTGGATGCAAGGGATGGCAAAGTTATAGTGCTAAAGGATTTATAGAATGGGAGGAATTCTTGGAGCCATTTTTGGAAATAATCTGTCAAAATGAATCTCCTCTGTGAGGCCTTGAGGGGCCCAGACTGCTTTTTCATCTTGCTCTGCCATCTGTAATGTTGCCCTCTTCTGTATGATCCAAGATGACTCGCCACTGTATTCCCTTTCCAGCCAAAAGGCAAGGGGAAACACCAAAAGGTAGACACCTTCATCCCTTTAATACTACAGCCAGGATTCAGGTCTTTGTCACAAGGCCTACCTAATTAGAAGCCTGAAAGTGAAGTCTTTGTTCTTGGTGGCCATAAGACACCTGAAAATTGAGGATTCTACTTCCATGAGAGGAAAGGGGAAGATGGAGGTTGAGGGACAGTTCATAATCTCTGTGACAGTTAACACAGCTGCTTTCTGTGTGAAATGGGGGTGATCCCTGCACTACTTCATAAGGCTGTTTTGAAGGTTAATGCACAGTATGTGTGAGAACTTAGCACAGTGTCTGGGGATAAACCTTAGTTGTCACTCTTCTTTCAGTCACACGTCACAGAACTCCTGCCACCTTCCAGGCACTGTTCTGGACTCCAGGAGTAGAGAGGTGCATAAGACATTTTTCCATACCTGGAAGACTAAAACTCTCCTGAGAAGGACATACTTAAAAACAAATAAGAGCAAGAGGTGAGTGGTGAGAGAAATGTGGATAAAGGCCTGTGAAGATGGATAGCAGGGGTGCAGGAAAGTCCGAGATTTCAGAAAGGAGCTAACACTTAAGGTTGACCATGAAAATTGAGTCAGAAATGACATCTCAGAGGCACTGAAGAGTGTGGCATGTTTAGAAAATGGTCAAGAGGCTGATTATCCCCAACTCACAGAAGCCAGATGGATTGTGAGAGATGAACTTGAAGAGGGAAAGTAGGGTCAAATTGTGAAGGGCCTTGTGTTTGATACACCCATCAGTTTGGGCATAATATAACCTCTCTTAAGTCTCAATTACCTCTGAATATTGAGATAATAATAATACCATAGGATCATGATGAGGATTAAGTGATAATATAAAGTGCCCAGTACCAGTCCCAGGTACATATTAAGCCCCCACTAAGCATTAGCTTTGGTTAAAATAGTAATAATAATAATAATAATAATAATAATAATAATAATGGAGGAGAAGGAACCAAATTTGAGGCATTTCTAAGATAAACTTGGTTAATGTTTAAAAGAGTGATAGATGGTGACAGTACTTTGGGATTTCTAGTCATTAAGAACATATGAAATTCAAAGTGGATTGGAAAACAAACACTAAATATTACAAATATTTAGTTTGAAATACTTTGAAAATATCCAGTGAGCAATAGGTATAATGAGTTGGCTGAAAATCTGTATGGGGTATAGAGGAAAGGTCAGAGTTATTGAAATAAAGAATTGCCAGGTATTGGCATCTTCTACTTAGAAGAGGAATAAGTTTGGTTATCCTGGGGAATAAACAGAAAATAGGTCCAAGCAAAATGAGAAAAGGGCGATTGCTTTCTCCAGCTAGCCTTCAAAAGTTCATTCTAGCTATTGTGACTTGAGGGCATGCTTCAGTGCTGATAGCATGAGAGAAACTAGTTGGCATTAATTCTATTGAAGATACACAGTCATATCCCCTCCCAGATATGCCAAGGGCATATCTCCACAGTATAGTTGGAATGAGGACATATTCTTTCCCTCTGGCTAGACAGTGGACAGGGAACTCCTGGAGCTCCAGGGTTCTGGTGAAGGATGAGAGCATCATGGGGTCCCTTGGCTATTGTAATGATCTTCTGGAAGCCTTTATTTTTTTGCATCCTTTTGAAACATTCTCAGGGCAGCCCTACTGATAAGTTTAAAAAACAAAAATCTGATTATGACTTATAATCACTTAAAGACTTCCCATTGATCTAGGGCTGAAGAAGAGAACCCCTGCCTACTTCACTAACATTTACTCACTTTCTTCCACACATCAACCAGATGGACTTCTCTAATGACTGATTTTGCCAGCCTCCTTTCGCCCAACCCTTCTTTTGTCTATGATACTCTCTCCCCTCTCCCCCTTTACCTGGGTAACCCCTACAACTCGTCTTTCCCAGTTCAGCTTGAAGCCCTCTTCCTCAAGAAAGCTTTCCCTGACTTCCCAGACTCAGTTAGGTCCTCTTGGTAGATGCGCCCATAGACTCTTTGTGGTATTCAGTCTAATTATGAGTGAAGTTCTGCTTGTGCAAGTAATAGTTGGATAACTCTTTTCTTCACACCACTAAAATTTTAGTTCCTCAACAGCAGAGAAAAAGTCTGTCTTCTCTACTAATGAGGCCTGAATCACTCCTGCCTCCACCTCTAACACAGAACAGACTGAGAAGTAGACACAGGGGTCAGAGGGTCAAAAGTACAGCTTTATTAATGCTAAATCTTGTTTGGAGATTTCAGCCTGATCTGTGGTCAAATTAGGCTTCCTACTCCTTCTCTCAGAATTGAACCTATTTACCCAAACGTTAGAAGAAAAAAGGGATAACCACAGGCTTCTCTGCTCTGTCTTCTGCTACCTACAAGAGTTCCTCCTTTAGAATAGGTGCTTACAAGGCATTGCTTGTTGCCTTTTGATTTTTTTTCTCTTTTAAGCGATGTCTTCTTACTTCAGATAAGGCTTTCTAACATCCCTAATCAAGTGCACACTAATTGCTTATGGTTTCTCCTTTATGCTTCTTTCCCTGAACATAACACACAGCATAATAAACAGTCCTTTAAGGTTTCTTAAAGGTTTTACTACAAACATCAGAGGGGAAATTATAGGAAGTAAAACAACTTTCTCCCAAACCTCTCTGCTTGCTGTTGGTAAAGTTTTTAAGCTTTACTTTTTTTCTTACTCTATATTGAAGAGCACAAAACATACGAGTCGTGGGATTTGTTTACCAAATGCAGGACATTCTAGAATTGAGAGGAAGACTAGATACAGGTTACCCTAGGTCACATAGGTCCTAACAGCTACTTCAGGACTGAGGGCTTCCCCTGGACCACTGCAGTTTTGTGAAAGGAGCCAGGTGACAGGAGGGGCAGAAGCAACTGTCCAGTCTTCCTTCTTCTCTTTCACTTTTGCTGGATGCCTCATCACCTTTGAGGATGCCGTGCTGACCTAGACTTAGAGTTAATAAATGGGGGGAATCCTGGGAAGGAATGCTAATCCTGGGCAGCAATCACTTGACAGAGGCAAGAGGAAAAAGGAGAAGAGAATAATCTCCACTAACTGTTTGGTGGGGTCAGGGTCCTCAGGCTATTTCTGAGTATTTGTATACCAGGGCATTTTGTATATCTGGGATACTTCCTATTGTTATTATTCAGTAACATTTAAAGTTATTTGTTTTCATATGACAAAAATATAAACTTACTGTTGAAATATTTGAAAAATACAGAGAAGTATGATAATGAAATATTAATCACACATAATCATATCCCCTATCTCTTCTCCCAAAAGTGCTTTTTGATTGTACATTTAACATGATTAAAATAGATTGTGGACAACTTAACCTTATCAGAAAAATTATTCAGAGAAACAATTTTCCCAGTCTTCTGTAGCAAGTACTTATTTTCACAGGTAGTTAATTTTATATGAATTTAACTTCAAAAGTTAAATGCTATATAAACATAGATGAGAACACATAAATATGTTAAGCCTCAGATATCCTTTAAGATAAGAGGTTTCTCCCTAGTTCTGTTTATTCATTCATTCAGTTATTCAATCAATCTCTTGCTTATTCATCTTATGAAAAATATACACATGGGCTTTGAAAACACCTACATTTGGGGGGAATAGAGTTATTTCATGTAAAAAGTATGTTGATCTTCAAGTTTTTCATTAGGGCATTGGACATTTGGTTAAAAAGTATTCTCTCCTCTTGAGGAAATTGTATTCCATTTCCACCCTGACATACCACACAATCCACTGCTGATATCATTTCATTGTAAGCAGGGACTGTGTGGGACATGAGTCAATTCTAAGTTGTTAAGAATTTCCTTCTTTTCCCAGTGGAATACACATGATTGCTGTTGGAAAATGGTCTGAAATCAGATTTAACCTTTTGTTTAAGTTTTTTTTTTTTTGGTTTTTTGTTTTTTGTAATAGGATGGAGGGGATGTGAGCCAGTAAAAGTGTATTTTTTTTACTATGTGTTGAACAACAAAATTTTGGCTAAGATGTAAGCTTACAAGAAAAGTTAACAAACTCAATAGACACACAAAACATTGCCAATGGGTAAACAGAAAAAGGTTATAAACTTTTGTAGAGTTCAAGAAAATACAGTAAAAAAGGTTCTTGTAAATTATTATAAAATGCAGTATTTCTTAATGATATCCTGGTGTGGTTTCTTAGGTGACAGACAAGGTAAACTAATTAATTGAAATGAATTTGTTGGCATAGTGCTATTGAAAAAAATTGATATGGGAGGTTTGGAGAAAAAGAGAATGAATTAGAGCACCATGAGAATTTTGATTTTGAATTTCAGAGAGACCTGTCACAATAGAATTGCTTCCCTCCAACATTCTGTTTCAACTGTATTTTTAAATTTCATCTTAAGTTTTCAGTCATTGAGTTCCCATATTAAATGCTTATATTTTAATATATAACTTGACAGGGAAAGGTACAAGATTAATGCCATTGATATACAAAGTGAGTTAAAACAAGGCTTGACAAGAGGTTTAAGTTGGCCAACTGGTTATTCAAATCTCCTAGGTCATATTTATTTCACCTTAACCTCCGTGAAGAGTTTTCCTTCAATTTTAAAGCAGGTGTCCTTCTCATACTCTTGCCAGAATTGGCAGCTGGGCCTCCATTACCCAGTGGTGAATTATAAAATGAGCCTCACCACTGTAACTACACATCACAATCCTGTTATGTCTCTGTAAAAATGGCAGTTTGTGCCATCTGACAGTTTACTATTTAACCTGACAAAGATTCCGTCTTTCTTCTTGTTGTTGTTGTTTTTTTTCTCCTTAAGAATTTTACATTTTAAAACCATATGCCTTCTTAGGAGGCAGGGTTACCAAAACTTCTGGGAGCTTAGAATTGAATGACCCTGTTGTTTCCTTGCCACAACGGTGGAGTTTCCTCGTTACAGCTTTCTTGCTGTTTAAAAAAAAAAAAATGGACTTATTATTACTAACTGTAGTTCTAATAGTCACATTTCAGAATTCATAATATTGTGGGCTCTACAAATTTGGTAAAAGACAAAACAAAACAAAACAAAAGCAATGTACTTTTAGAGAGAGAGGAGATCAGCATGATGTCCCTTGAATTTCATCTGTAGGCAGTAGCTTGTTATTTTTTCCTTTCCAAGGTTCTTAACAAGATAATGTTTAGATTTAGGAAACTTATAACCTGGAGAGAAAGTAGTAAGAAAGCATATTTTGGAAATGTTATAAAGTACTAGATTATCGAAGAAAAATAGAAATTGTCAGTGATTTTATAGTAACTTTATTTGCTTGTAATCGTTAAGGCCAAATTTTGCCACACAGCTTATAGGAATACATCAGTAAAAAAGAAGTGTAAAATAAGGGTGGAACCTTGAATATTAGAAATGAAAGCAGAAGATGAAGATTAATAAAATAGAAGAACAGAGTGCTGCAATAATCATTAGATTTGGGCTGCAGATCTGGTTTAAGCCATATTTACTATGTCATCTGGCTATGACCAGCTTTCCTGAGTGATATAGTGGACACCAGCCACCGTGTCATGGCTATAATGGAGATGATCGTGCTTACCTGAACCTGTTTATTTTCATACATCCTGATGGAATATAGACAGCATTCCAAAGTTCAACTCAGTAAAACTAATTTTACAGCAGACCAAGATAACTTGGCCCATTTATGCAGAATTTCTGGAGGAATGAATGAATGAATTGCTTCTTTCAACAAGATTCCAGCTGAGAGTTGGGCTCCGAATATGTGAAGGATACTGGAGCCTAAGGGATTTTTATTCTGAGGTGGGTTTTTTTTTTAAGATTTTTATTTATTTATTTGACAGAGAGAGAGACAACGAGAGAGGGAACACAAGCAGGGGGAATGGGAGAGGAAGAAGCCGACTTCCCAAGGAACAGGGAGCCTGATGTAGGACTCGATCCCAGGACCCTGGGATCATGACATGAACCAAAGGCAGAAGCTTAACCGACTGAGCCACCCAGGCATCCTTATTCTGAATTTTTGACTAAATATGCACCCTCTGCTTTCCTTAGACATCATATAGGCAGACTTTAAGTTTTGACCATCTTCTATAAAAATTAAAATGCCAACTGAAAATCTCTCTTTTTCATCTGCAAGAGAGAGTACCTATATGTAACGATAGGATTTTTCACAGGAAACTACTTTCTTAAGAAAGGGAATGCATGTTAACAAATTACTGCTCAATCCCCAGTTGTGTCCAAACACATATGGCTGGACAAAGATGATTGTAGCTTAAAGAAATTTCAAAGCAGACCTTAGAATATCAAATGAGATTTAAACCATGAATAACTTACTCATTTATGGTAAGAAAAATGCATAAGAAGTTCAAAGAAGAGTTAGTGACAATTAAAGGGTTTTTTTCTGACATAAATATTACCAAATGACTTAATTACAAGATATATACAAAAAATAAAAGAATTTAAAAGTAAAAGAAAGCATGTAGTATAGTTAGCTTAAACAGAATAGTTTACCACAATTTAAAGAGGCAGAGAATAATGGATGTTTTCATATGAAAATGAAATGTAACAGAATTTATGAAGATTAGCATTTTGTGATTGTCACTATCAAATGCCACTCGCTGGGTAGATTACACATTCCACAGAGAGGTGGTGCTCAGGAACAGTTCTTGAATTTGCTTATGAGAAATCATATAAGATATATAGGAAATCAGATAAGATAAAATACATAAGATACTAAGACATATATAGTATTAAATTGGATCATCATAAACCTAAGCTTCACCATTTGTTATATCCTGCAAACTGATGGCTTGCAGGCCGAATCTTCATACATGTTTTGTTTGGCCCCCTAATTTTTAAATTGGTTTTTAACATTCAAAAATCTGGCTCTAGAAAACATGAAGCTCTGGGAATACTAAACCCACATTTCATGTAGCAACATATCCCTTTAGATTGGGCATGCATCTGTCTGTTTGCCACATTTCCCACCTTGCTTCTTCTCTGGGTTAAATATCTGCTTAGCCTGAGTGAGCATCTCTCTCTCTTGCTATCTCTCTCTTCCTGTCAAATAAATAAAATCTTTTAAAAAAATTTTCTTTTTGTCCATAGCTAACCAGGTATTAAGGAATCATCAACCAACTCTTTTTTTAGCCAAGAAAATATTTGGTTCTCAGATGTCCACATATACCTAATAGTTTGGGAATCTAAGGAATCACAATAAAACCATCCTTGTTAATTCTAGTTTGAATTCAGCCCGTTGTACTATAAAAAGAACACTAGTTAGAATTAAGGCATACCAACAGAATTCATATATGTGATTTTAAAATAAAATAAATACATGTGACCCATGAACAACATGGATTTGTACTGTGTGGGTGCACTTCTACTCAGATATTTTTTCAACAAATACAATATAGTACTGTGTATTTTCTCTTCCTTATGATTTTCTTAATAAATTTTTTTTCTCTAGCTTACCTTATTGTAAGAATACAGTATGTAATACATATAACATACAAAATATATGTTAATTGACTATATTACCTATATAGCTTTTGGTCAACAGTCAGCTATAGTAGTTAAGTTTGGGGGGAATTAAAAGTTAAACATTGATTTTTGACTGCCTGGGGGTTGGTGCCCCTAACCCCCACGTTGTTCAAGGGTTAACTGTATTTTTTTTTTTTTGACAGAGAGAGAGAGAGAGACAGCGAGAGAGGGAGTGGGAGAGGAGGGGGGAGGAGACAGCAGGGGGAGTGGGAGAGGGAGAAGCAGGCTTCCTGCTGAGCAGGGAGCCCGATGCGGGGTTCGATCCCAGGACCCTGGGATCATGACCTGAGCCAAAGGCAGCCGCTTAACCAACTGAGCCACCCAGGCGCCCCGGGTTAACTATATTTTAATTCCATAAATTATGAATATATGATTTATGTCAAGGGAGAATATGTTGTCAAGATCCTTAATACAGTACCTGACACAGAGTAGGAATCCCTTCATTTGTTGTTTACCTGAATCTCAATGTTCAAGAAAGAGTAAGATATGCTCAGATGGTGAGATTTTGCCAGGTGGAAACTGAAGCAGAGAGTTTTTCAATAGATATAAAAGAGAGGAGCATTTGGGCCAACACAGAAGTTAAAAAATGGTGTTGGGAGCCAAAGTCCAATAAGCCAACATGGAGACTGAAGGAGTCCGAGACAGAAGGATCCAGAAGTCACAGTGAATATGATCTTTGTGGGACCAGAAACCTGAGAACCAGAGTGGTACAAATACAATGAAGAGGAAGTGAGGAAGGGTTTGAAATGTTGTCAAGAACAATTTTTCAATCCGACTTGCTTTAGGGAGTGAATAGATCATGAAGCATAGATGAGACAGCTAGTCTTAAGTGGCCAGCAGTAGGAATGCCTTTTGAAATAAACACTGAGTGACTCTGAAGCAGAATCCATGAGCACTTGTGGGATCAACTGGGAAGATAACTAAAACAATTTGAATTGCCTCTTGACAGTGAAGATTTTCTGATAGAATATAAACATTAATTTTTTTTTAGCTCTGATTTTTCTGGGTTTCTTTCATCCTCTGGCTCCAAACAGTGATCCCCACACAGCGTGAAGCTCTCTTCTTAGAGCAGTCTCAGGGCCTACATCCTCACATTACCAACTCCAAGAGAAGATAGAATTTGTATCTTTTCATTCCCAGAAGTCACTCTGGACCAGCTTAGTCAAGTGCCTACCCTTGTACCAGTCATTGTGGCCTGGTGCATGACATCTCCTGATCGGCTAATGTCGTATTCCTTGCTCATTTCTGAACTAATTACAGTAGTCTGGAGGATTGAGATAAGCTGATTGGCTTAAGAGAACCAGTGTCTACTTGTGGAGCTTGGTGTGGAGTCAGTTGGTTCAAACCTTGTAGCTGAGAAGTTAGGGTACTCAGGAAGAAGAAAATATAGAATGGATTCTGATGAGGAGAGCAATAAATGCCCAGCATATAAAGACCTTAGAATACTCATTTTTGTCATGGTAGTTGGAACATAGCAAAATATACAACAGAATATCAAGGTGATGTGCAGTTCAACAGTTCTGGAGAAGTTGTTGTTGATCTCGTTTCTCATGCTCTTTAGGCCAAGTTAAAATATTTTTTGCTATGTATATTTTAGAAACTTTCTACCTAAAACAATAATAATAGCTCTTCCTCTTCTTTCATTCCCTTCCTTCTTTGCTTTTTCCCTTCCTTCTTGAATAGGTTAATCCTAAAGCCATTAGGTGGGGCAAAAGATAAGGTGTCTGTATGAGAAATGGTATGGAGCCCATCGTGATCCAGTGTAGGGTGTGAGAACCTTACCAGAGTGTGGGAGGAGAGACGTCCTACTCAGGATTACCAGAGCCTGAGCACAGAGAGGAGGATATCCACACAGAAGGGTAGCCTGGCATGGAGTATCAGAGACTAAGTGGGCTAAGGATCATGTCTACATGGGGTGAATGGCCTGGCGTGGGGAGGTAAAGCCATAAAAGGATGGTAAAGACATATCTGCAGAAGGGTACAGAGTAGCAGAGCTCAGCAGCATGACGGGGACATCCATGTGCAAGAATAGCCTGGCATGGTTGCTGGAACCCAGGCTGGGAGTTGAGCATCCAAGCAGGAGATGAGTGGAAGGGCAGAGATGAAAAAAGAGTTGTCCACAGAGAATTTATCAAATAAGTAAATACATTAAGGATATGGGAGCCAGGTTCCTCATTGTCCAAGATACAAACATGGAAAGGGAGAAAACTTGAATGAACTCTGTGGTGTTAGATTGGGATTACAGGTAGCTGTGTAAACTCATATTTCTCTCTGGCTATAGATATGGTTATGGATATGAATAGCTCTGTCCACTGGGATGTCCTGGAGTCAGCAATACCCCCAAAGGAATTAGTATACACCTGGGGTCCATATCTTCATTTCTAAATACCTGTTTCCTCTAAAAGAAAACTAAGCTCCTTGAAGAAATGCCTCTGTGTAACTGGAACAGGTAAATTAGAAAATGAGCCTGCTGTATCTTGTGCCAGAAAATAAGGAAACACTTAAAGAATGATGGGAACATGCCCCAAAGGCAGAGAAACCAACCTGAAGAAACTTCCACTAGACAAACTGGAGACTACTGGAACATCAGAGTAAATAATATATGATTTTAAGTCAAATTAATTATAAAGTAAATAATTCTAAACCATTGGAAAAAAGAGGGAAATATGAATACACACACACACACACACACACACACATTAGTTTCCCTTTATCATGAGGCGAAAATTCCAAGACCCCCAGTGGGTTCCTGAAATCAGGGATAGTACCAAACTCTCTATATACTATTTTTTCTTATACGTGTATACCTATGATAAAGTTGAATTTATAAATTAGGCATAGAGATTAACAACAATAATAATGAAACAGAACAGTTATAACCGTATGCTGTAATAAAAGTTGTGTGAATATGGTCTCTTTCTCTCAAAATAGCTTACTGTACTATACTCACCCTTCTCTTCTTGTGATGATGTGAGATTATAAAATGCCTATGTGATGAGGTTAAGTGAGGTAGAACGACCTGGCATTGTGACATAGCATCCGGCTACTGTTCACCTTCCGGTGACACATCACAAGGAAGATCATCTGTTTCTGGACCATGATTGAGCACTGGTAACAGACCTCAGAAAGCAAAACTGTGGATAAAGGGGGACTACTGCACATATAAATTGCAAGTTTGATGAGGAATGGAATAATCGTATCTTGATAGAATTTTAAAATAACTCCCAACAAAGTGATTATTAGTTACAAAAAGGAAAAGAGTAACTTTACAGAGGAGAAGCATGGCAGATGCACTTTTATCAGCTGACCACAGGGAACAACGTAAGTAAGGAGATACACCAAAATCATGTACAACCTGTCAGAATATAATGAGAAAAATAAAGCATCATTTCTGTGTTATATCTGCCAAAGATGTATAACTTGAAACTAATCATGGGGAAACACAGACAAACCAAAATTAAGGAGTATCTACAAAATAACTGGCATGTAATCTTCAAGTGTATCAAGGTCATGGAAATCAAAAAAAGACAAGAACGGTTCAAGACTGGAGTAGACTAAAGAGCATGGAAACTAAATGTAACGTGTGGTTCTGAACGGGGTCCTTTTGCTACAGAGGACATTATTGGGACAAGTGACTAAACTTGAAAGGAGGCTGAGTATTAGATAGTCCTATAAATGTATGACTATCAATTTTCTGACTTTGATGGTCCTGTGGTTAGGTAGGGAATGTTTCTTGTTTGTAGTAAATACACACTGAAGTGATGGGGCAGAAGCTTGGCATCTTACTTCAGGAATAGTTCAAGAAAATAGTTCAGAAAAAAAAAATTCTCTATATCATACTTGCAACTTTTCTGTAAGTTTGTGACAATGGCAGTATTTTTCCAGGTTCTCTCTGAGAACTGAAATTTATAGTAGGCAAAATAGTCATTCATTCAATGCATTTTTGAATGTTTATAATGTATTAGAAATGGACACCCACAAATAAAATATGCTAGCCATTGTTTGAGTGGGTCAACCCAAGAGGTATAATAGTGCAAAAGGAAGAAGTCCTTACTGAAGGGTATAATTAAAAAGATGCCAGTCGGCATGCTGATATAGATTGTAACAAGTAGAAAAGGGAATTAGGGCAGTGCACAGAGAAAAAAGGACAGAATCTAAAGCTCAGACATTTGGGGCAGTATTGAAGAGTAGACACTGGTTCAAGCCTGGGGGTTTATCTAGGGAGTAGAGGGGGGCACATTTTGAAAGGAAATTTATGGGGCCTTGAATGCCAGATTCTGAGGTCTGAATTTCACTTTTTAGTTAAAGGGGAAGCAATGAATTTTTATGGTTAAGAGAGTTTCATATCAGAATATCTTCATATGAATTTCAAGAGTCAATGCGTCATCGCCATTATAATTAGATATGGCAAAGAAAGCAACTGTAGATTTGGAAAGTGGGGTTTATAATTATGTAATTAGATAACCTAAAGATAACCATGAATTCCTTCATAATGACTAAATAAAACAATATACTAAAATATCAAATACTAAAATTACAGCTTTTCTGTGTACTATCAAGAGGACTAAAATGAGCAAACGAGCAATGAAAAGCATAGAATAATTAGGAATAGCCAAGAAATTTTGGATGGAGGTTTATTGAAAATATGTTTAGCTTATCTGAGATGTTTCTATTTGAAAAAAGAACAGTAAATGGGAAAAATGTCATTTAATCATTTGGTAATTCATTTATTCAGTCAACATCTCCTACCACTCAGTGTTCCAGGAATGGGGAACAGAGTGTTGAACAAGACAGATATGTTTCCTGCTTTCATGGAACATGAGAGAAAGCGCTGGATCATAAACATAGAAAAATCAGGCAATAAGATTTCATATTTCTATATGATAGAAAAAGGCCAGGAATATATGCAGAAGCTCCTTTATATTGGGTTTTCAAGAAAGACTTTATTGAGGAAGTGAAATTTAAGTGATTTGGATTCAGCAAAACTAGCTCACAGTGAAGGAGCCATGCAAGCAGAGAGAAGAGCTATAAAAATGCCCCACTCTAGCAGTGCAAAAAGGCAAATATAGCCAAAGCAGGAAGCAAGATAAACAAAGGATAGAGTGAGAATGAGATGCTGCTAGAGAGTTATGTATGGATCAGATCACAGGGTTCATGGCACAGTGAAAGGACATGGGAGGGTTTTCAGCAGGAGAGTGACTTAATTTTATTTACATTTTTAAAGAGCAAGAGCATAGCAGGGGTAACAATTAGGAAGCAATTCAGGAGACCAGGCTAGAGATAATGGTGATTTAAACAAGGGTGGCGGGAGTGGACTCCAAGTGATCGGATTAGAAATTTTGGAAGCTGAATTGAAATGATTTTCTAGTGGCTTATATGTAAGAACAAGAGAAAATTCAATGACCAAGTTTAGTTTTTCTTTCCTTTTTTTTTTTTTTTTAAGGAATGGGAGAGCGATTACATTAACTGAGAGAAAATTGGGGGAGGAGGAGCTATAATAGATATCCCTAAATATAGACCTTTTATTTAAAAATTAACATATAATAAGAAAAGTGTTCTAAACTAAGAGCAAAGAGATAGATTTTAAATAAAAGTCTTGAGTAAATTGGCTATTTGCATTAAAAAGTTAATGTTTTTCAAAAATATCATGTCAGATTCTTAATATATTTAATTAAATGTAAAATTGTAGTCATCTAATATCCAACCAAAAATTATGCTGATATTAATTTAATCTTGGGTTAGGAAAATGCTTTTTAAACAGACAAGAAATAAAAGGAACCACAAAGAGATTATATAAAATAAAATAAACTGGAAGGTATTTGTAAAAAATATATCAAAGCTTAAATGTCCTTAATAGTTCATAAGGATACTTTTCAATCAATAATATACACTAAAATAGAAATGTAGGAGAAAAGCTGTGAACAATTTTCAAAAGAAAATATATAAATGAAAATGAAAAAAAGTTCAAATTCACTAGTAATTTTTTAAAGTAAATTACACACAACAGTGGTATACTATTGCTTGATTAGCAGTTATTTTTAAAAATATTAAGTAATATGAGATGAACACTCACAGTAATGAAATTTTTTTGGTTGAGGGGGAGTGTGGGGTATTATACAAGAGAGTAATATTTGAACGGATTTGTAAAACTGCTCATTTCTAATAAAATTTTTTAAAAGATTTTATTTATTTATTCAGGAGAGACAGAGAGAGAGAGAGGCAGAGGCAGAGGGAGAAGCAGGTTCCCCGCCGAGCAGGGAGCCCGATGCGGGGCTCGATCCCAGGACCCTGGGATCATAACCTGAGCCGAAGGCAGATGCTTTACCGACTGAGCCACCCAGGCGTCCCTCTAATAATTTTTAATTTATAATGAAAAGCTCATTTCTCTAAAATTTTTGAGGACTAAGAAGTTCCTCATGAATTAATTTTCCACATAATTGAAGCTCTTTAATTTAAATATCCAAACATATTTTTGTCTAAAATTAAAAATGGATTCAGTTTTTCCTAATTCCAAAAGTAATGCAAACCTATCACTGTAGATTTCAGTTATGTGGAGGAATAATAAGGAAAAAGTGCAAATTATTGATAATATTATTACCCAGAGAAAAGCATTATGAACATTGTGATGCATGTCCTTCCAGAAAGCTTGCAGTGAAACTTCTGCTTTTTTAAAAGCAATAGTTTCTTCCACTAAGTTGTAGAGATTAGGGCCATTAAACTTGACATTTGTCCCTGCTCCTCCCACTTCTCTTTTTCGCCTCCCCGCACCACCCCATTTAATACCTAATTTCCTACCTGGCACCTTTCATATATTAACCTATTGTAAGCCTCCAAGCATTGCTGCTAAGTCAAGTGTTATCATTCACATGTTAACCGTGGAGAAAACTGAGTCTTTGGACAATAATTGTCTTGCAGTTCAGTGATTCATTGTTAAGGTGGAGCTAAGGTCAAGGCCAAGTCTATCAGATTCCACAGCCTCACCCTCTTGTATACTGTGCAGATCTCTCACCTGTGGCTAAAGGCACAGCACTGCAAAGTTCAGTTTAGCATTTGAAATGAAAGTGAATCAAATGCTATTTATAGCAGAGTTTAAAAACTACTGTGTACAGCTTAGGTTGTTACTTTAAAAGAAAGGCATACTAGAAGGGATATAGACAAAGCAAAGGGAGGATAATGAAAGTAGTGGTGAATGTCATCTCAGTCATGTCATTTCTGGAGGAAAGACTAAATAAGTTTGGCTTGGAGAAGAAATTGAAATATTGAAAATATTTTTAAAAGATGATGGTTCTAATGTTTATTTTCTATCATCATAAATTAGGAGGAAGATATAACATTAAAGTGGAACTATTTGAGTCCAAGGAATTATGTCTCCATTGGCAGGCCCCCATCCCTGGTGATATTTGGGTAGGAATGCATGTCCACCTATTTTAAACAGTTTTACACAACTACATAACTGGAGCATTAGACTTTATCAATTAACTAATTCATTAAACAAATATTTAAAAAAGACCTCCTCTGTGCCTGCCACTATATGCACTGGTATAAAAAAACTGAGTAAACCATATATTTTGTTAAAGTGTATTCTAGACTAATGTCATTACAGAAATCTTGCAACATGTCTTATGCAAGTGACTTTGTTCTTACCAACTACATCTATGTTCTTACCAACTACATCTGTATTCTTAATCAGCTTAGTTTCTACAGGCTCACATGCCCTTATCTAAAGTCCTTGGGAGATATATTTCAAAATTTAGAATTCTTTGGATTATAAAAAGGTAATGAGATATGTCCTCTGTATGTTATGTAACAGTTCCTGCAGAGTCAGGGGAGTATCTCATGCTCAAACACAGTGACATACCTTCCGTGAAATATATGCATACAAACACTAACAGCCTCCTGTCAGTTTTGGTTGTGTTTCACTGCCATGTGCGTTCGAGCTAGGCCAAATTTTATCATCAACTAAATTACAACAAACAAACACAAATGCCTTTTGACTCTCAGAGCTTTTTGTGTATCAGAATTGTCGATAGGAGATTGTGTAATACATTTACAAGGAATTTTTAAGACTGACTTGGGCTTGCAAAATATGTTCCCCAAATACTAACATATATGGGATTTTAGAGTTAACTAATGACAAAGAGGAACCTCCTCCTCTACAGTTCTCACAGCCAGCTAACAGTCTTTTTGAATCTACAAGAGACTCAATTTTTTTTTTTTTTACAGCAGAAGCTATTTATTACAAAAAAAAAAAAAAGAAGAAGAAGAAGAAGCTATTTATTGCAGACTATCTTGGGAAACTAGTATCTTGTGGAATAGTCTTTGAGACTATGGTAGTGATATAAGAAGACCATAGGTGACCCTCACACTTATTTGTTTTGTTGTTTTGGGGGTTTTTGCGTTTTTATTTTTTATTTATTTTTATTTTTTTGCATTTTAAGATTCACAGTTGATTAAATTTAATGGTCTAAATGAAGCACAGATACCAATCCCTAGGAAATACTGGTAAATCTCCCAAAGTGACAGGGAAATTAATCTGGCTTTTGTGGAAGAGCCTGATAGAAGAGAGCCCTCTCCAGAGCCTCTCATTTTTCAGCTGTCTTAGTCCATTCAGCTGCCAAAACAAGAGTAAAGTACCCATAAACTGAGTGGCTTATAAACAATAGAAATTTGTTCCTCATAATCCTGGAAGCTTGGAAGTCCAAGATCAAGTCAGCGACAGTTTAGGTGTCTCATGAGAACTTGCTTCTTCGATGTCACCTATCTTCTTTGTGTAACCTCACATAGCTGGGGGATCAGGGAGCTCTCTGGCCTCTCTCTAAGGGTGCTAATCTCATCAGGAGGGTGCTACCTGCATGACCTGCAGGTAGGACCCAAAGGCCCCACCTCCAAACACCAGTACATTGCAGGTTAGGATTGCAACCTATGGATTTAGTGGTGGGCAAGAGCCACAAACATTCAGACTACAGTAACAGCTATACATGCCAAATTTAGCCTGGTGATGGGTATTAAAGAGGGGACGTTCTGCATGGAGCACTGGGTGTTATACACAAACAGTGAATCATGGAACACTACATCAAAAACTAATGATGTATGGTGATTAACATAACAATAAAAAAATTTTTTAAATGTAGCAAAAAGCATTAAGGTATGATTTGAAGTTTACAGGGGGATTTCCCTGGGACCAAAATAATTCTTACTAGCCGATATGATTTATTAATCAGCAATTTATTCCTTGCGTTAAGAAGGACCCTCTTTGGGGCGCCTGGGTGGCTCAGTCGTTAAAACTTCTGCCGTTGGCTCAGGTCATGATCCCAGGGTTCTGGGATCAAGCCCGGCGTCGGGCTCCCTGCTCTGCGGGAAGCCTGCTTCTCCCTCTCCCACTCCCCCTGCTTGTGTTCCCTCTCTCGCTGTGTCTCTCTCTGTCAAAGAAATAAATAAAATCTTAAAAAAAAAAAGAAGGACCCCCTTTCCTTGGTCCTCCTGTAAGGTGTACATTGATTTGCCTTGGAAGGCAATGTAAATTCACTAGGGCTATATTTAGCCTAAAGGTGTGACCATTCATAAAAATTATAAACAGCCCAGGTGAGGGTGAAATTGAGTTGAGTACAGGAAAAGGAGTAATGCATGGCAAGAGGGGTCCAGTAGCAAATGATGATTACTTTACAAATTTGTCAAGATTTAGTCCAGTTTACCTAGAGAAATGCCACTGTTTGGCAAGTGCTAATAAGAATTTGGAAATACGATTTGAGCAAGGAAAAATGAGATGGGTTTAGCAACTGAAAATTCTAAGTGAAAAATTATTAAACTAAGGGAAAATGTCCTGCTTTTAAAAAAGTATATGAAATAAATATTGTGCAGTAAATTCTAATTGGCTACATAATACTTTATTAAGTATTATCAGATGTTGGTTTTTGGAAGGAGAGAATTTTCAACTACATACGAAGGCATAAAATTGCCTAAGCAAATCTATTCCTCTGAAGCATTGTATATGTTTAATCTGTGGACCAGTGTTTTCTTAGAAATGAAGCACATCAATTGCTTCAATGAAGAAAAGGAATATAAAAAATCAAAAATCAAAATCACCTTTTTAAAATTAAGGTTTTATATGTTGTATAATAGGTAAACTACTGTGAAGTGCAGTTGCCTGTTTAACTTTATATCTGCTTTGATTTTGGCAGTTTAGCTAATTCAAATAAAATTTGTGAAGTTAAGCACTTTCAAGAAAAGGAATAGGAGAACCTAATTTAACCTAGAGTGTCTCTTTTATTCTTCTGTTATTCATTTGAAGTGCCCTATCAGCTTGAACTGACCAACTTCAGTCATTTTTACCCTTTTATTTTTTTTCTCTAATGTAAACTGAAATTCCCTGCTGTTCATGGTATTTTACTGTTTAGCATCACTTAATGAGCAGGTATCATTAAACTTAAAAGGTCCTTTTCTGTGTATCTCTGATTAGTTAGTGAAGGAACCAAAGAATTTCTCTTAATATATTTTGATGTTGGCCCATTTTACATTTAAGTGCTTTTTGATGAAGTAGAAAATAATCATTTTGGTTGAAGTAGAATGGATTCTGTCAAGTGAATATGTGGCCTATTGTTAAGTTGTAGAAGAGCAATTGTTTACAAGTGTTGCTATACATTTTCCCTTATAAATTTATGTGTATGGGTTTGTAAACAATTTATTGTGCTTTACTTTGACTTGTTTTTCTGAAAAAAAGATATAAAGATAACTACATATAGATGCTTTAATATCAACATTTATATAGTCCTTCTTATAAAAGCTGGAGTTTAGTGAATATGTACATCAGAAGAGAAAAGTCTTTAATACTAGACTCATTTAATCGAACAGTTTCACACTACACTTAATTGCAGTTTCTTTTAAGTTACATAAGGAATAAACTATTAATTAGTAAAGAAATAGTAACATCCATTAATTGTACACTTTCTATCTGATGTTCAGGTATACTGTACCCACCATGGCTGATATTTTATTGTTAGTTCTAAGTTTGCTTTTAGGAAGAAAAGGATATCTCTGAGATAAATAGCATGGAGCCAAAATAATGAGGCTAAAACACAAGCAAAGGTCAGACAATGTGTAATAAGTTACAGATGGCACTGTATGACGGTGACACTGGTAACAGGTAGAAGATGTAAGAGTGCTGCCTACTGGTAAAAAGTAGTAGTGTTTAAAGGGTAAGTGAGAATAGGTGTAGGTAACCAAACTGTAAATTATATACATGGTTACATAGGATTGCTGTTATTGATACCTGTGACCCAAAATGTTCTTTCCATTAGTATTAATGAAGGTTTTTTGAGAGCAACATTTCTGGCATGGGACTTCTGTCTTTGTTTTCTTGGAGAATGTATTTAAATAGTGTGCTTGTTCCCTTGCTTTCTGTCTTTGTAATCTGTAATTTTTAAAATCTATTTGTAATATGATGTCTGTGCAGTTTCTCTTATGGGTGGCCCTTCTTTGAAAACCTTGACTTTATTAGTTGTGATTGCGTTTCCAAAATATATTTAGTTGAAAAATAAAACCCATGCCTGTGAGAGACAACTGTCAATTTTAGTATTAGAGAGCTGATAATTTAGATTGTCCAGTGAAACAATGCATTCACGGAAGAAGTATGATTTGTATACACAGCAATCAACACATGATAAGTCTAATTGAAAAAAAAATGACAAACTGCTTCAAAAGTACCAGGTCAAAGTTTTAGCAAATTAAAAATCAAGTGTGCCTGTATGTAGAGTTTATTTTTTCCATGTTTTACCTAAAATAAGTGCAAAGTTTTCTGTGCTAGAAATAAACATTTTTGCTAGAATTGCTTTGGCATATATCTTAGTTTATTTTCCAATAAACTAATTTTGTTTATAGTCTTGAAAAGTAATTAAAGTTACTCTTAACATTAACTCAACTGAAAGTGAAGCTTTAATTTTATAACCATGGTTAGTTTAATATTTGTGCAATGTATATATGGGCATGACATGATAGACTTAATTAAATGTGATGATTTCATTATTCTGATTTGAAACCTTATTGTACACATTTTAGCTTTATTTTCAGATATCCATTATATAAGACTTATTAAAACACCATGCACTGTAAAAATAGTTGTCACAAAATGAGGAAACTGCTCTTTCATTATGTATAACTTTCTCACTTACATAGTGCAGTTTCCATCCTGAAAAAGAATTGAGCCAAAACTAAATTGATGAAAAAGAAGAAAAAATAAAGCATTTTTTCAGTATCCAAAACTTGCTTTTACTTTCTGGAGGGAGAAGTACAGGCTATATTGTCTCTTTTGTGGCATAAATACACTCCTTCCACATTGATTCTCCTTCTTCCTCTCTTTTTCCCTCATTCCCCTTCCCTGTCTCCTCTCTCCCCAGCCTATATGTCTTTCACTCTATTTATACAGTATCTTTTTCTTTGTTAACTTAGATGGACATTGCCACTAAACTCTGGTCAAGTAAAATTGGAAACATTTAAATATTATTTTTTGAGAATTTTATTTCTGCTCATATTTTTTAACTTGTAGAGAAAGAAGAAGGGAGAGAGAGAGTGGAAGGAAAGACAGGAGAAAAGTGAGAGAAAGAATAAGGAAGAACAGGAGAGAAAAGTAAGAGCAAGTGAAATGGAAATAAATCAGATTACATTGTATGCAGATTTTTGTGTATAGAAGGTAAAGTGTGAGAACCGTCTAAATGTGTGAGAAATTGATATTTGCATTCTTGAGTTTTTCCAATCTGCAAAATAAATTAATAAATAGTGAATGCAATACTCCTGGAAGGTTCAGTGATGTCTAAAAGATAAGTAGTTGGAATTACCATGTTACTTGCTTTGCTAATAGAACAATCAAGTATCAGACCGTCAAGATGGTATTTTAGTAGTATAGAAAACAGCAGTGCAGTTCCTATTTTGAAATGTAGCAAACATTTTTCCTGTGTGAAAGTTTCTGCTGGCTTCATAACATAAGAAACAGTGTCAAAACCCGGTGCTAACAGTAGTCTGCACTGTGGTCTTTATCATCTTAGATTCTTCACCTAAAACTCCTGGAAATAGTTTTCAGAAAAAGGACAAGAGAAATGCTTTATAGAGTGAGAAGTGCTAGATTGCAAATCTTACCTTATTCTTTTTAACAATATGAATAACCATATGTTAATACTTTTCCCTTAGCAGCCAACAAAGAAAAATAATTACTTTTATGAGCAGGTTTTTCTAAAGTATAAGTTCTTATCTATTTTTTATTTCTATGTGAATATTGAAGTAGTTTATTTTTTGACCTGTGTATTTATTTATGGTATTTTACAAAAACTGTAGTACATGTTTAGGGATAAATAATTTATCTAGGAAGTGCTTATTATCTGGTAAAGATGGAGGAATGCTTAAGACAACATTGTAACATCATTCAGTAAAGATTTGTTTTCTATTCTCTTGTGTTTTATAACATTTTCATCTAAACATAGCATTCCCATAAGCTATTTTAACACAACGTGTTTTTAAAAATATGCTTGAAAGGATATATAAAAATGTTTTAATTCTCAAATATTAATAAAACCATTTTCTTTCTGTTTTATTTCTTATACAAATGTAAAAGCTGAATTTTTCACTGTTTTTTTGTAAAATTGAATAATCATAATGGTGATTGAAATGCTTTATTGGCATACTTTTTAAATTTATGAACTTTGGTACATTTGGCATCAAGTTAATTTTTCCCTTTTTTTGTCATTAAAAAGGGCATCAAAACATAAATATTCCATAACACAGCTTGATTAGCAGATTGGGCTACCACAATGTAAAATAAAAATTTTAACCCTCATTTTTTGTCCTGATTATTTTTAAGTCCAAATTTATATAAACATAGTTTGTTGCTATAATTCCTGAAAATCTTAAAGTGTAAAGCATGCCAATATTCTAATTTATATCTTGTACATAATATGTAACAGTGTTCATGTCTACAACCCCATACTAACAAATATAATGAGTGTATATCATCTTTTCACATAATTGAGGATCTCATGTTTTAGGAAAAAAACATTTGTTAATTGTAATTCAAAGTGGCAAGAAGAAAGCAAACCTTCATTTTTGCATTGTCTACTTTAGTACTTAGTATTTTTTCTTCATTGTCTTATTGGTAACTTTTGGTTTTTCTTTTGCTATAATTCCTTGGAGTTCTTTCATTTCTCATTAATGAAATAATCCTTTAAGTGTAAAATTGAGCTGTTTGTTTAGAGGAATGTTATCTGTTATTTTCTTAATTACTATTGATTTAGCACTTTTGGTATCTTCTACAGGAAAATTTTAACCATTAATTTAGGCTTGAGGCAACACTTTTTAGAATTTTTTGGAAAACAGCACTGCCTTAAATGGTTGTAATAGCAATGATATGATTAAAACTCGTTTAATAAATTAAAATTTTTCATTAGAGATCTATTATCTATTCTGTTATTTTTTTCTCCTGAGGTAATCATAATACATACTGAATAGCTCACTTTCACACACCAGTGATATTATTTCTTACTTAACTCAAATCCAGGGATGGAGTACATACAATGCTAAGAGAGCACATAAGGAGGGCTTAGCTATAGATATTTAAAAATCTCATTGTTGTGTGGAAATCTTCTGGCATTGTCTATAAGATAAAAATAGTTTTGTCTCATATTTAAAAGAATTTTTTTTAAAAATGAATAAATTCAATACATTTTAATGAATATTTTATTATTGATTCTTTTTTCTTTTTTCTTCAAATAAATATCTTAACCAAATACTTAACTGTTCTTTGTTTTCCCATGCTAATTGGTAAGTGGCTGTGTTACTGTGGCAAGTGACTTAATTATCCTCTGCCTCAGTTTCCCCATCTGTAAAATAAGAAAGTTGATGATTGTACTTACAACATAGAGTTATTAGGATTGTTTTCCAACTGATTTTTTCCTTCTCCACTTTCCATTTATAATTTTATTTTATATACTGGTCAAAGTTAGCTTTCCTAAAACGCCTCTAATCTTATCACTCTCCAGGTTCAATAACAATTTGGATACATTATATAATCTAAAGAATATAGTTAAGGTTCCTCCTTCTGACAATTTAAGATTTGATTTTTTTATTTGTCAGAGAGAGAGAGAACACAAGCAGGGGAGCAGCAGAGGGAGAGGGAGAAGCAGGCTCCTCACTGAGCAAGGAGCCCGATGTGGGACTCGATCCCAGGACCCTGGGATCATGACCTGAGCCAAAGGCAGACGCTTAATGACTGAGCCACCCAGGCGTCCCTCCTCCTTCTGACAATTTCAAATCTAACTTAGGTTTGTAAGGTAACTAACTCATTGAGTATACCCCAGTCAATCTGAACCATGTGCCTATCTCAGGATATAGCTCATCATTTTGTTTTTAGTTTTGAATTTTTTTGTCTGGAGCATTTTCAAATATACTTCCTTTTGTGGAAATCCTGTTTATTCACTGGAAGACCAGCTCCAATTCTGGAATCTCCTCCTTATAGGCTTCCTTGATCTCCCAGGATGACTTTCCCAAGTTCAGTACTCATACTGTATAGCATTTGTACTCTCTTAATGCACTTATCATATTCTAACTTGTGTTCTAGATAGGTTAGATAAGATCTATATCTTATCTATAATTTTAACCTCTAATTAGAAGTTTCCAGGGCAGGGGTGGCTGGGTGGCTCATTAGGTTAAGCCTCTGCCTTCA
Organism: Callorhinus ursinus; assembly: GCF_003265705.2. Taxonomy (NCBI): domain Eukaryota; kingdom Metazoa; phylum Chordata; class Mammalia; order Carnivora; family Otariidae; genus Callorhinus; species Callorhinus ursinus. Next base: position 56,377,094 of record NW_027397074.1, read on the forward strand.
GCTCAGGTCACGATCCCAGGTCCCTGGGCTCCCTACTCAGCAGGGGGTCTGCTTCTCCCTCTCCCTCTGCCCTTCCTCCCTGTTTATGTTCTCTCTCTCTCTCTCTAATAAATAAATAAATCTTTAAAAAAAGAAGTTTCCAGGGCAGAAACTAGATTATGTTTTACTATGAATTCCTTTCCCGTCTTCCCCACAACACTTAACATAGTATTCTATACATACAAGCTGGTACGTAAAATAGTTGATTAGGGAGACACTGTGGCATAACAGAAAGGACATGGGCATTTGAGTTTAAAAAACAAAACAAAACAAAACAAAACAAAACACACCTTGGGTTTGAAGACTGTGTTAAGTATTGTCTGACCCTGATCAGCTTAACCTGTAAGAGTCCCAGTTTCAGCAATTTGTAAAAAGAAGAATATTATCTACTTTTTGGGCTGGTTGTAAGGATTAGAGATAATGCATGTAAGACATTTGTAATATGTAGTAGATGTTCAATAAATATAAATATTTCCACTTTTGCTTTATGTGATGAGACATTTCTTTTGCTGTCAGCCATATAAACTATAGCAGTGCATCTAAGATTGGTCACTGCGGGTATGCTAGCAGAGTTCACTTTTGAGTAACAGTTAGCCTGTGTTGTCTTGAGAAAAAAAGAAAAAAATTACCACTGCCTTTGTAAAAGATGCCCTGGCTACATGGTGGCCACAGGTGAGTGGTTTCCTTGTTTGCACTGGCTAACTCTTCCCTCTCTGAAATAGCCCTCTCCATGGTACAGCTAGAGTGCTGGAGACAGACAACAGATAAAGGTGGCAGTAGTCAAAAAAGAAGACTGCTGCCACCTTCATCAATAGGTATTCGATTTCTTTATTCATTTGGGCAACAGGTATTTGAAGGGTTTACCTATGTGCAGATTGCACTAGTAGATGCAGTGTTGAACTTGGA
>NW_027397074.1:56388038-56395538 GCF_003265705.2 Callorhinus ursinus
CTCAGTATGGAAATTATATAAATGTATGAGGCTAAAACAAGACTTTAGATATAAAGATTAATGTACAAATATAATTTTGAAATATATGTGGGAACAATTAGTTCATCAGAATCATCAGTAATATCATTTCCCTCCCAATCATGCTTGTGAATGGGGATCATGGAACTCTAAGATGCAAAATCATAATGTTACAGTAAAATACATCTGTATAGCTACCATTCTTTCAAATCTGTTGTACTATATTTAAATGAAATAGCATAGAGATTAAGTACTTAATTTTAGTATTTTATACTATATCCATAATGAAATTTTTATGTCTTGTTACTTATGTTTTAAAACTTAGGTTAATTTTAATCCTGAAGTAAAACATAACATACTGAGTTGCTAAATGAATTAATAGCTGATTGAAGTGAAAGATAAGATTTTCATTTGGTCAACTCTTATGTTTCCCAGATATTTGTCATTGTTGAAGATCTAACAGTATGCTGTTCACTAAAGATTGTCATGACCATTATTTTTAAAAATCACCATGTTGAAATGTTTCTACAACTTGGTATGTTTGACATATTAACCTTTTTGAATGAAAATTTGAATTTTTACTAATTAAAATTGTTGGGTTTTTTTTTTCACCGGGAAGGTAACCTCAATTTGTGAATAGCATTTTAGGCATTTTGTTTAAACAAGTGAAGAGCAGTGGCAGATACTTTGTAAACAACTTAATTTTCATTTACTTACAATATATCACTTGTTATAATAAATATCATATCACTTGCTGTAACAATAGATATCCTTTCCCAAATCATGTTTTAAAGACATCCTGTTTCAGTTGTTTAAAATTAAAAATACTCGTGTGCTTGTTCAATTTTTGTTCTTACACTTTCAACTTTGTCCTTCATATTTGGCATTTTGATTTATTAGGCAATCTTAGCATTAAAGACTTTTAGCAAAGCAGTACTAGATTTCAAATGCACTGTGCATGGTGTCCATGATGAATTAATTCCACTAGAGCACAGAAGTTATCATTATTTAAATGCTAGTTTCTTTCAAAAGTTTTGTAATTCAGTCAGGTTTTCAAAATCAGAATTTAGCTGACATTTTGAGGTAAATGTATGTGGTCTCTTGTTGCATATGTAGGTTTTCCTCATACTGAACGCTTTCTTGTGTGAATTTACATAGGAATATTTAAGAATATTTAATATTGATATTTAAAAGTGATTAAGAATTATTTAAGAGTACATGATAACTTTTTGATTTCATGTTTTTCTTTATATGTCATATTCAAAATCTTTTGGATTCAATGTACATATTTGGTTGATAAATTAGACACTGGAAGATACTGGACATGAAATATTCTTTGATGTCACTGAAAATAATTTTGTTTAAGAAAACTTCACAGAAATAGTTAAAACTTTTTATATGAACTATTATTTATTCTCAGTTTCTCAGGAAGTCATTTTCTCCATCCATTTGCTTTAATTACATGATAAGATGGCAAAAAAAAAGAGAGAGATTTAATACGAAGACACCAAGGTTATAAGATGGAGTGTCCACTTATGTGGATGGGGGAGCATGGGGGTGGTAGAGGTTACTTTTCCCTTCTTAACATCCTCGACATATATAGTTTGATCAATCAATGTACCCACATCTATCTGTCTGTCTACACACATACATACACATATATGTACACACATGGGGTAGGGGATGGAAGAGAAGAAGGAAGGGAGAGAAGTCAGAAAGATGAAAGAGAGAGAGAGAGAGAGAACCTGAGAGAAAAGAAGTTGAGTAAGCAACAAGGACCAATAGTGTCCCTGGTGGTGGTTAACAGTCAACTATACTGGCCCAGGTCAAGTATCGAACTTTTGAACATTATGGTGAATATGGAATAGGATATATGCGGGTTTCTGTTATCTCTCTGGCAAATGTCTATCTCAACACATGATACAGTTTTATACCAATGGAACCTATAACTCTAAAAGGAAAAAAATAAAACCAACAAGTCTAGCATTCAGTACTACCCTATCATAAAGTAAGGAGGTCTAATTGAGCTATGTCTTTATATCCTGCTATTTGTACAAATAAAGGACTACATCTTGATGCAAAATAAACACAAAAGCACTGTTGTGACTATAACAGGGAGTCATATACTAATTTATATAATAAGTGGTTGTGCACGCTTTATTCAAGATTATGGCTGCAAGAAATGGCATGAATTGCTGGGTGTGTTTAATGCTGGATTATAGCAATTTGAAACATGTCAAACACATGGCTAATGCCTCATGCTTCACTCATTCTTGCGTAAACCTGCATAGCCACCATCCATTATACCCTTGGTAACAACACAATTCTGCAAGTAAATATTGTTACACTAAGTAACCTTTCAATTCAAGTTGTTTAGGAAGAGAAAATGCAATCTTGTGCAGTCAGTTCCAGTGTCAGTTTAATGTTTCAAAAGGGAAGTGGTGTAGAGAATAAGTATCTGTACAGTGACTTGCTTAAAAAAAAAAGAAGAAGAAGAAAGAAAAAGGAAAGAAAGGAAAACTTAATGCAAGGGTGAAAAGTAGAACTGTATCATTGGAGTGCAAGATCTGAAGAGTTATTTTCTGATGTGGCTGAAAAGTTGTGTATGATGAAAGATTTAAAGGTTTAACTAACAGTTCAGACAAACATTAAGACAGCGACTCCCAATTTCACCTTTTCCTTTAATGATCCGGAATTTATTTTCACTGATTTTTGTAAAATGTTTGTGGTAGGATTGAGAAGAATGAATAATTTAGTTTGATGTGTTTGGGATCACAAGCACATCCACTTGGAAAGAATATGCTGAATTTGTAATTATTTAAAATATACTTTAAAAGGTAAACAGCACCTCACATTGTGCCAGACATATTTTCTCTAGTAGAAAATAGGTGTGGAGATATCACTAGAAGAAACTCAGTAAATCCTGGACAGCATCTTCATTATCCTTGAAGATAGATCTCCTTTATAGTGGACATGCTCCAAGCTGTCTTCTTTAGGTGATATGTACATTAGAATACTCTGATCACACAATTGCCCTTCTTTTCGCCTATTAATGTTGGGTCAGATGCTTTTGTTCTGTAGAGAAAAAAGTGCTATCACTGTTACTGTTTTTCTTAAGCGTGATTTTACTACCTTTTAGATGATTGAACCAAAAATGTGAATCAGTTTATACTCCAGGGTTTTATAAAGTCAAAAATTCCACAAGGTATAATAAAATCCTCTGGATAATAGGAATTGGAAGTTATGTGGGTCTTTCCTTATAATTGTAATAAAAATTTAGACCCATGACTGCTTGTTGATTATTCTTAATTATTTGATGGCCTTGATTATAATACAATAATATATGCAGAATTCTTTAATTCATCCAGTTAGTTCCGACATTAACTACACAAAGGTTAATATTAAATACTGCCATTTGTCTGCTACATTTGAAAATACAGTTTTTTAAAATTTTTATTCTTTTTGTTGCAGACTCCACCCAGAGATAATAAGTATTTCAAATAAATTTGGATGATGAAGTAAAAATATATGCATACACATACACTCAAGATCTATTGTCAAAAGTAAAATTTAAATGCAATATGTAATAGAAGTTATATCTGTTTCTACAGTTGCAGAGGACCCAAATTATAATTTTCATATAAGTAGTAAAGGCAATCAGACCTTTTCTCTGAATATTTTAAACATTGTGCATGTAAAATTTATGCCTAATTTGAATACTTATTAGCTGCCTAATCTCAGAAAAGAGTATTAGCTTTGTTTTTTTTCCTATAAAATCCATCACTGTGTATCAGTTTCCATTTGTGTGATTTTTCTTTGTTAATGTTCAATAAGGTGTTTAACAAAACCTATTTATTCATAAGCACATTTGGTTCAAAAGTTGTTTACTGTATAGTTATAACAATTGCTTCCTTTGTGATTATGGGGTTTTGTTGTTGTTGCTTTTTTCTTCTTTTTTATCAGAACAGCTTTAAGTTGTATATGTAGTTCTTCTTACACTGACTTGCTTTGCTAGCCCAGCTACTGGTGGTCTTTTAGAAATCAGCAGGTCTTTCTTTTTTAATTGACTTTTTAGAGTCCTAGAAATAATCTAATAATTTAGGCTTTGATGAAAATACCTGTTAAAGCTATTAAATTATAACCATTAATTTTTAATAATTATAATATTAGTATGCAAAAACTCTATTGGATATGTATCTGTGTGTGTGTGTGTGTGTGTGTGTGTGTGTGTGTGTCCATAATCACATTTTGTAAGAATCTGGGGAAGAGGGTTTCTCTCTGACATGAAAAGACATTAAGCTTGCATTTGCTCTGTAATTAATACATTAAAATTGTTTAATGGACAAAAGTCTTAAAATATGACCAAGTTTAAAATAGTGAAATCTCCTGGTTACAAAAATTTAGATTGAGTGATAAGTTTAATGTCCTTCTTTACTTTAGGCTAAGTCCCCTGTCTGTCTAGCATTACTGTTAAAGTCACAGTGCACCCAGGTTGTTTCTGAAATCCTGTCCGTAGAAGTAAATCAGAGAAGTACAGCAATTAGGTTATAGGATAGGATTCACATATCTCTGAGAGCCAAAAGTGATCTTTCTAAACCACAGATTCAAGATGTACTGTGAAATTCTGGTTTGTAAGAGCACATTGGTTCTTTATTTACTGCAAGGATTTCCACTGATCTTGGCAGGACATCTCATTGCTATCCTGAAAGTACAGTATATTTATGCAGTGAAAATGATAAAACATTTATTACTGTAGAGAAGGTAATATGCATAATTTATGCTGTTTTTAGCACAATCATTAGTGATATTCTTGATAGATTTTATTTCTAGCTTTCATATCTAATACATGCCTGGAAAATTAATTTTATATATACTTTCATTTATTTGCCTATGTTAAAATTGAGTTTTAAGTCATCTTCAAGTGAACAGTTTGATTGCTGCTCATGCATAAGCTTAATTACTTCCCAGGAAGGACAGTATTAAATGTTTTAAATGTCAGAAAAATAAATGAATATGAGCCGTTTGATTAAAAAAATAGGCAATATCTGACATGTTTGCAGCAGGAGCTTTTTCTTAAAATGCCTCCAAGGCAAAATTTTATTTAGTCACAAAAAAAACCCATTATACTATTTATCATTGGTTGATACCATATGATTTGTAACACCCTTACAAAATTTTAATTTTGTATGATTAGCTGTGCATCATTAAACAACAGCCTTGCATAAGATGTGCTGTAAAAATCTGACAGAATCAAGATAGTGAATATTTAAAATAAGGCTGTATAGTCATCCATGGTTGTCAAAGGTAGATAATAGGAAACATAGAACAGAGTGTGCAATCGTGCCTTCATTTAAGCTGGTTTTATAGGTAGACTTTAAAATGTGGTCGTTCATAAATGCTATTGACCATGCTCTATGCATGGTATGTTACTTTGGCTGTTAAATGTAACCACACAAAAATTGCTTATAGAAACCATAATTTCAGTGATTAGTATCTGGATGAAAGCTGAATTTGTATTGCTTTTCTTGGTAAATGACTGTTCAAGGCGGGCTTTTTTTTTTTTCCTTCTAAAGATGCTGTCTCTGTAATTGGCAGAGAGGGACATCTTGATAATGGAAGTGTGAAGGTGTAACGTGTGTTAATTGATACTTCTTAATCACTTTTAGGTATTAAGTCATGATGCAGGAATCTGCGACAGAGACAATAAGCAACAGTTCAATGAATCAAAATGGAATGAGCACTCTGAGCAGCCAATTAGATGCTGGCAGCCGAGATGGAAGATCAAGTGGTGACACCAGCTCAGAAGTAAGCACAGTAGAGCTGCTGCATCTGCAACAACAGCAGGTAAGTTTTGTTTTCTTCGGTGATTCCTTAAAACAAATCAGCCTGTTTGCTTCAATGGGAAAAATGTATTCATAGCCAATTGAGCATGTTGTGTGAAGCTAAAGGATGCTGAGAATTTATTATTCTTTGGAACCTGATTGAAGGATCAGGAAAGGTAGGATTTTCATCTTCGTTACGTCATGCCGGCGCCCGAGTGCCCTTCAGGTGTCAAGCTATTAATTAAGTTCACAGGGTGATTTTCGGGAGGATCTGTAAAGCTTTGTAACAAGTATTTGATAGCTTCTAGTTTACTGTCGAACATTGTGCTGCAGAACGTGATACTTAGTTTTCCACCAGAGGGCCACATTACTTGATACTTGCTTATACAATGAATTTCTTCCAAGTGGAAGCTAAGGTGAAAGGACCACAAGGACTTTTCATAACACAGATGCTTGCCTGTGATGGCTGCAAATATTAGCTGTTAATTAGTTGAAATTTGCTGAGAGATTGTGAACCATCTAAACACCGTGATCGTCTGTGTTGCTTTTCTTGAAAACTCATTCCAAGATGTTTTGGAATATACATCTTTTGATCACATTAAAGAGCATTTTTTGGTTTTTTTTGCTAGTGGCTCATAAAATGCAGTTCTCATTTAAATCTAGAGAAGTCAACAACTGCCCAATAAAGGTACACTTTTAAGTAGCCCATTATTCTTTTTCTGTGATCGATTCATTTTTCCCAGTTTTGTTTGTCAATGAAATATTCTTTTCAGCCAAAGAATAGCCACTCCATTCTTCGCTGATTCAAGTCTGTAGAAATAGTGACAGAGAACAGAAAGCCTTCAAAGCATATACTTAAATTAGGTCAGAATGAATATACCTGTTTGACAACAAGAGTATATTTGATTTGATTTAAAATAAAGGTTATTTCTTAAAAATTCTGGATTGCATTCAGACCAAATGTTTAAAAAATCATTAAAATGAAAATATAATGATTCTTATTGAAAAATATTTCAAATTAAGTGATATATCATTCACAGTTTTCAGTTAATATATGATGAGACAGAATGCATCTCGAAAGTTAAAGCACATGCCCACACGACAGTAAAATTTAATAGAATCGTTATTTTAAATAACAGCAGTATTTAGAAAGTTATGTTAGAGTATATGTACTGGATAATGTCTTAACCTTTAGGCATTGTTTTCAAGAACAATCTTTTAAAAGAGCTAGGCATAACACTTTGAACAGGTTCCGTATTATTTTGAAATTATGTCTCTTTTCACAGACAGTAATCATTAGGAAGATAATTTTTATTTTGTTTAAGCATCATAAGAATTAAATGTCTGCCAAAGTCCAGGATTAGCCTATTTTACAAGTTACTTTAAATTAATTCAATTTTCAGGACAGCCCTGCTCTCCCTTTAATCTATTTACAAGAAACATCGTACCACTGGGGTGCCATCATATTCCTACAGACTCCCCTCAGTAAGAGTCCTAAGAATTAATAGCCAAATTCTATTTTGTGTGAGCAGACAGTAGATGGCAGCTATAAAAGCAAGTGAAATTAACAACTGAAAATGAACATTGCAATTTAGTACTAAAAGACAATATGTTCTGAAGGGAAATATAAAGAAGTAACTTTCTTTTTCTTCAAAGCTCT